>NC_091751.1:37269863-37547363 GCF_043380555.1 Nothobranchius furzeri
TTCACCTAATCTCTGTGACCTCTACAATCTATTTTACCCCCACACCTTCCTCCTCAGGATAAATCTGCTGCCAAAGATCCGATTCTTCTCTTTTTTATTTTTATTGTTCGCTGCCAATAAAATTGACTCGAACTGCTAACCCAAGATGATCTGTGGTGAGGGTTTGTCAGGAAAAGAGTCTTTTCTGTGCAACGAAGATGTGAAATAGCGCGTTTCCAGAAGAGAAGAGTTGATTTCTGCTGAAAACTCTTTAAGACAAATCGTCAGACGCTTCATCGGCTGTGCTGCTCTTCTGGGTTCTTGCTCGAGTCTTTGTTGTAAACAACGTTACGCCGTGTGTAACGAAGGGAGGGATTTATGTTTCCTTTTTGTTAACTCTTAAAAATGCCCATTATATCTGAAAATGAACAGCGAGCAGTTGTTGGAGCTGCAGCTCTTAATTACACGTTCAATAAAGACTCGCTTCCCCTTTCCTCAAACGATTGTGAAGGTGTTTTTATACATTCATGGAGCAGAGCGGGCTTTTATCATACTGCTGGTGTTCTTTGTGTTATCTGCAGCAGCAGGCCGAGTGGGAACGACATTCTTTCATCTCCGCTTGTTTGCTGAAGGATCTGGTTCTCACGTATGGGATTAGATTGTGGCCGAGGCCTTAATTGGCCGGACAGCAGAGTGTTTCTGTTCAGATTACAGCAGAAAAAGCAGCATTACTACACTAAACGCACCTGTAATTAACATTTTAATCGTGATTGTAGTTTATTTCTGTTTGGGAGAATCATGAGTATCAAAAAGTGTTCATTCAGATTATCCTATTTGCTGGATGCTTTAATCTCGCGGTACCCAACGCCGTGCCATGATGCTCCGAGAGCCTGCAGGCTCGTTCCAATCTCACATGCTGCCAGATGAGTTCACAGATTAGGTCCTCGTCTGACTGAAAGCCCGCTCACATCAGATTTTACATCCAAGCTAACGACATTTTCAACACGGCTAATAAAACAATCTCTTCTTCACTGAGCAGCTGGTTTTATGTAAGAGGGAGGACCTGTTTAGATTTTAGATTGTCCTTTTTTAACTTATGCACACTACATGCAGCATCTGCATCTGGAAAATATGTTTGGTTCAACATTTTAATCTGTTAATACAGATTAGAGACATTTTCTGAGCTACACTTCCCAGATTCGTTTGTGGAACAACTCACTTGAGACAAAATGGCGTTAATAAATGGATCGGGGAGAAAGTATTTATTACACTGCTGCAGATGTGAGTTATTAGAAACATAAAGAACATGAATGCATCTGTTTCTGGTCATTTGTTTCTCACAGGGAAGTCAGATCAAGCAGATTCCCACCAAATACAGCCAGGGAGAGTCCACCAAGTTCCTCATCCTCACCGTGGTGTCCATCCTATGCATCGTGGGCGTGCTGCTGGCCTCCACCGTGCTCTACTGCCTCCGGAACCGCTCCCACCACAAGCTGAAGGAAAAGCTCACCAATCTGGGCACGGACACCGGCGGCGATGCTACCGCCACCTATCAGGTAGGAGGTGCTATTGAACCACCTCTGTCTGAAAACAGATTTAACCATTTAGAGTTGAAGAAGGGCGGTTTCTTAATCTGTCAGATTTTTACAGATTTTTTGTATAAATTAAATAGAATTATCTAAATTTTAATTGTTTTTATTCATTTTTCTTGGTAGAGAGATGACGTCTTGCATTATTCTGGAAAATAAAAGATATAGATGAATCATCATTTTATAGAAGAAAAAAATAAGGGTTAAGATTAAGGATTAAATTAAAGATTAGGAAAAAAATTAAGGATCATCACTTTTAACGAGAACCCATCTCGTAGAAATGTGGTATGATTCTCATTCTAATGAGAAAGTTTCTGGAAATAATGTGTTTCACAACGAAAAAGCTGTAAGGGGTGAAACGCCAACATCTCGTGGGATGTTGGAATCGCGTCCAGAAGAATCAAAGCAAGATGGAGTCAGAGAGGTCTTCTTCGTGTCTTTTTAAGAAGCAGTAATAAGTCAGAAGAACATGTTCCTCCACACTTTCAACAGGTCGTCCTCCACTTTGAAACAATGGAGAAAACAGCCTGAGCGATACTTCCGCTTTGAAGTTCAAGTGCAGCTTTCAAAGTAAAAGCTGACTTCCTGTTTGTGCTTTTTCACATTTGCAACCTTTGAAACATTCACAAACGATATGCATGAAGTGTACGTCCTGATAGCATGTTCTCTCTGTGTGGGAAGTCTGTGGCGGTTTAAATTTGAACTAAACACACTAAACATAACCTTTAGGTATGAAGAGCTGTCACTGTGTTGCCATGGCAACGGGGTGTGCATGGCGGAGCCGGCAGAGAAGAGAGCCAGCAAATGTGATGTGTTGCTTCAAGCACCGTTTTGGCACTTTTAGTGTGGTGGTTGTGGCGCTGCTGCTCCTGTACATCCTAAAGGTTCAACATCAACAACTGGAACAGCTGCCTCGCTCATTCTGAGTAGATCTCCTGAACATAAAACTGCCATTTTTCTCATTATTACAAGTTTTTAAACACAATAAAATAAGAAACTATCAGGTTTTTTTATTTTTATAATACAACACATTACAACACATTTATGGGATAGATGATCTGAATTTGCACAGATAATTTAAAACATTTTCTATTAGAAGTTTTTGCCATTCATGAAATTCTATTTTCACAGAGATTTTTTTTTTTGTCAACGGCTCAGAGTAGATGCTCGTTTCCTGTTGATCTGGTCTTTTCTGATTGATGTCATTTTATACTATTAGAGTGTTTTCTCCCTCCTGTTTACTTCTAAACAAAGTGCCTGAAAAGCTCAGAGTGCTCTGATTGGCCCAGCAGAAGCCACGACAACTAAAATGTCTAAATATCCATTTATGTTCATTTGGAGGTTTTAGAGAGAAATAATATTTTTGCTAAAATAAACTACCAATTATCTCACCTCCTTGCTTACAGCCACACAAAAATGTTCTTGTTGTTAATTTTGTACTCAGTTTCATTTAAAAAAAAGCTTTAAGTTGTTTTACAAACAGCTGAGCTTCATTTATCTGAGTGTTGGGACCAGGCCCCCACAATGCAGCTCTGAAATTGAGTCAAACCCGGTGTTGGTACAAGATCTGTTCGGGTGCAAGATCGGCTCGGGGTCCGTCGACTGCCGATGACGTCAAAGTAGTTGATTGGCTGAACATGAACCTTACGGAATTACGTAATCACGTTATGTTGTTATCATGTTGCGTTGGTCCAGGCAAATCTTTCTGTTGGAAAGATGGACAACTTTTACAAAGAAATCCATCATTACCTCTTTGAAAATACACTTTTAGCATAGAGCTGCATGTATATTAGGGCTGAAAGATTAACTGCATGTGCAATTAAATTGCGATGTGACAAAAGGAGATTTTCTAATCGCAAAGGCTGCAATTTGGCATCGAGTGGTTAGCGCAACGCTAATATACGTGGAAAAACCCATAGGAATGCTAATGCTAATATCACCGATTACATTATTACAAATTATGAATTAGAAGCGTACCAAATGATTACATTTGGAGTCTAATAGAAAGTAAAACCACCATCAATCAAATAAGTACAGAGAGGTATTTTAGTAAAGCCAGAAAACTTTTAACTCCAGAGTTTTGGCTAGCAGCTATGAGCGTACCTGAACTACGCATGGACAAGACTTCAAAAACTCTAAACACAAAATACTTCAATAAACGGGACACACTTCTTTCCTGCAAATACAATTTCACAGGGGTTGCTAATACCTATGATCCTTCAAGGGATGTGCTCAAAGAGGAGTTCAACATTATGAATACAATATAGTGTTTTATTTTACAAATGCCATTATAAACACAAACTTACATCTTAAGATACGTTATTTTAATAACGAAACTGCTAAATTCTTTCCAACAGTATAAAGATGTGTAGTGTATTTTGTCCAAGTGGGTTTGCCGTACTTTGATGTCATCGGCAGTCGAAGGATCCCGAGCCGATCTTGCACCCGAGCAGATCCTGTACCGACAACGGAAGTGAAATAAATTGTAGTTCCATCCTCATCCGCTAGGGGCTGGTGTCAGAAACGAGCAAGTCCTCATTGACTCCCATGTTAAAAATACCAATTTCACATCAGAAATAAACATGTTTACAGCCTGGTACCAAAACATTTTTGTTTAAATGATCTAGTTTACACTCATGACAACTCTGAGGGGGGTGAATTTTTTTTTCTCACTCTTCTGTTTAAGTGTATTAAAAGCCTAAAATTCTGTATAATTAATGAGCATCAGACCCACGTGACCACAGAGCTAGCTCCGTGGAAAGGCCTCAGTAGAGCCTCGGTCTGGCTTGGAAACTGCTCCGGGATTTTGAGTCTCTGTGTTTGTGTATTCTTCTTTGGATATTATTTGTGCAATTGTTGGACAAAATGACTTGCTGTGGCATTAATTGCACTAATAGAGCGTCCAACGAGTCTCCACTTCATTTTTTTCGGTAAGTAAAATTATATTTATGTATTTTAGGTCACTGCCGAGCTGAGCTTAGATTTTAACATGTACTGTTTAACCATGAAATTTAAATGTAATAGGGTAAAACCCAGTGCATTTAACATATTGTTGCACTTTAGAAAATGGGTTGAAATATAACATGTTGGTGGAGCTGGGTTCCGACTATCGGCTTGTGGAGCTCTCGGGAGACCGATGTTTTCCACCCTTATCCCCTCCCCGCAGCCCGGTCCATCTCTGTCTGATCGCGGCTTCTGTTAGCTGCGCGGGCTGACGGCTGGTTCTTATGGCAAGCCAGAACCGCCAAAATATGTCACTTCTCCCCGCAGCTCAGCACATCTCTATCTGATCGCGGCTTCTGTGTGCTGCTGCAGGCTGACGGCTTGTGGAGCTCTGGGATGGAAACCTTTCCACCCGGTTCTCCCCAGCGGCAGCTCTGCACATCTTAGATCGCAGCGGCGCCTGTCTGCTGTGCGCTGCCGGCTTGTGGAGGTCTCCGAGACCTCCACAGAGGTCTCGAAGACCTCTTGTGTTCCACCCGGTTTTACCCAGCGGTCAGCCCGGCGTATCTCTGACTCAGAAGCTCTTGTGTTGTGCACAGTTAACTCCGGTTGTAGCTAGGTTGCTGCCTCCATTAGCTTAGCTCCCTCCTCCACATTAGCTTTGGGTTAGCTTCAGGTTAGCTTGTAGCTAGTTCGACCGGGTGTTGTCAGTCGATCCCAGCCTTACAGCCCCACCCTCAGCTCCTCCTCTCTTCCCTTATATGGAATTGTCTGGGCTTGACGGAACCTGTGACACGTTCAAAATGGCGGTGGTGGCCACCTCCCATTTTAGCAGAAAAACTTGTTATTGGAGCCTATGGAAACCCATTGTCCATATATTTAAGTCGATGGTTGGGACGTGTAGTATATTTAAAGAGCAGTTCACCCCCTACCAGAATATTACTCCACTCCCAATTCTTGTTTGAAAAGTGCAACAAATGCTGTTGCCTAGCAGACCGAGGGTGGAGCCGCTAACAAATACACACACACACAGGCTCACAATGACATTGTGACATCATATGGTACCAGCTAACGTTCTAAGGTACCTCTTAGCCAATAGCGATGGCAGATTTAAATTCAAATGCAGTGCAGAGTTTTTACCTGACAACGGCACAACACTGACAGCTTTAGGCAGACATTTTTTTATTTTAACTAAAATGCACTAAAGTGCAAAACTGTTGACTGCACGTGTCTGCAGCACATAAAAGTTGATTTGGCCGTGACTTGCTCTTTAAACTCAGCTGCTGTGATGGATGGAACAGATGATCGGCGTGTGCTGATCACTTCCTTCTAAAGCCTGAGTCATGCTTCTCCGTCTGCGTCAGTACGGAGACACGCAACGCCATTATCCGTCCTTGCGTAGGGCCCCGGCAGGCACACAAGTACATACGGAGTCGAGCCCACTTTTTTAACCATCCGTCCGTCGAGACGGAGAATGCTAGCTTGTGATTGGTCAGGACACCGCTTTTGTCTACACCGCCACCATTGCGCCCTCAAAAACATAAAGAGAGCCGAGGATACCTAGCGGCAGACACGGAGAAGCTTAAAGAATACCTCGCGACAAAACTCTAAAATATGAACCTCGTGAAAAAACTCGAAAATATGAACGTTAAATTCAGTCACGACTGGAGGAGTGAAAAGATGCGCAGCAAGCGTTTTATTTGTGGACGGAAATGACAGGAAACGTGGGTCTAGAGGTGGCGAGCGCATGAAGAGGTGGAGGAGAAAGAGAGACAAATTTGCCCGTGTTAAAAAGTCTCTTAAAACCAACACAATATAAACACACTATCTTGGACCGGATACACGACAGGATACCACAGAACAGCGTTATGCCCTCAGTTGTCCTGCCGGGGAATTGCTTTGCAACACTCCCCAGGAGACTGAGAAGTATGAGAGCAAAACGCTTCCATCAATCCGTGCGTGTCTGTACCTTGCGGAGCTGACGGCAAAGCATTAATCAGGCTTAAGACATGAAGCCGTAAAACAAGTCCAACAGGTTTTTCTAGCTCTGGGTATTTCCATCCCTCCTCTGTGTAATTGTCCTTTGGCCAGAATAGCCAAGTGTGAAATTTAATTAACAGAATCCAGTATTAAGTGGCTTTTTTTGCAAAGAATTAAATAGAGATTTTTCTGTGGCTGTCTCTCACTTTCTCCCCACCATCATGTTTTTAAATGAGAGTGGTCCTGTGAGCATTGATTTTATAATGAGCCCAGCCCGTCCCTCTAAGTGCCTGCTTTTTATGCTCTTCTCCACAGATTTTTAACTCTTGAAACAGATTCTGTTGCTTATCTGTTAGGCTGAAGATGATTAATCAGACAAGTATTTCTTTTGTTGGTCCTCAGGTATCATTTGAAGCTTTTTATTGGAAAAATGTAGACTTTATTTATTTGTTATTGATTAACACAATCTTTATTTTTATAATATTTTTTGGAGGTTTGTTGGGAAAATCTTCTCCTGAAGCTCTTCTAGGTGATTTTTCTCCTCCATCGTCTATCGAGACTCAGCAGTTAGCCGTCGTCATCCTCTCTGAAAGGGCTCGCTGTTGAGCTCCCATCTTAGCCGTGTAAACCTTGTCTTTTTGTCAGCACTGCTGTGTGTAGGGCTTCCCTGTGTGTGTGTGTGTGTGTGTGTGTGTGTGTGTGTGTGTGTGTGTGTGTGTGTGTGTGTGTGTGTGTGTGTGTGTGTGTGTGTGTGTGTGTGTGACAGTCAGCATGAAGGAGCTGCAGTAGTATGGCCTTCAGGCTGCCTGCCGCTTCCTGACTGCTTTAATTGCTTGTAGCCCTGGAGACTGTGCACACACACACACACACACACACACACACACACACACACACACACACACACACACAGAGTACATGTGTGCACATGCACCAGCGACTGCATGTTAATGAATCTTGCCTTTGGTGCGTTTGTCTGAGGCCTCTCTTCACACCTTTTCTCTTTCCCTGTCTGTCTGTCTGTCTGTCTCTCTCTCTCTCTCTCTCTCTCTCTCTCTCTCTCTCTCTCTCTCTCTCTCACACACACACACACACACACACACACACACACACACACACACACACACACACACACACACACACACACACAAGGTTGTCAGTCAAACAGTCCCGGTGTAAATGTGACATGGGAATTGCGGTAGCCAACAAAGAAGATGCTGAGTGACGGGCGTCGACAGAGGAATGCGTGCAGCGTGTCAGAGCGCGGGGCGGGGAGGCGGGAGATGAAGCGTGTCAGTCATCGGTCCCAGGATTACACCGCTGCTGACACAGGAGTCTTCAGCGTCACATTCAGTTTATCTTTACATCTGATTCTAACTTTTATCTGCTCCTGCAAGGCGTCACGTTCCCCTAAAGCAGAAAAAGCTTGCTGAGAAGCAGATTTTTACTCCTTCAAACAATTTCTTACAAATCAAGATACATCACCACCTACAATATGAACTGATGAATAAGTGAACATGTTTCATGTGAAGCTGGATTACAAATTATTGATTCACCTTTAATTTTTTTTTATGTTTTTCTGGTTATCCTATTTATATTTTCAACTCTTTTTCACACTCTAATAATATTTTAACCCTCTAAAACTAAAATATCATATTTGACACACAAGCCCTACCTCTTTAACAGGATTAGCACGTTCCTCATAATCCTGTTTATTTTAATCTGTGCATGCCTATTGCCCTCAGATGGAGGGTTTTGGTCCTGTAGGTGAATACACACACACACATGATATTTATATATCAAGACATTTAAAACTTCCGCTTTAATAATTTCTTTTCTTTGCATTATTTGGTTTAAATGTCACCATTTATGCAAATAAAAAAATGAGTTTAGATGATAGAATTTTATTTTTCCTCATATTTATTTGCACAAAACCTAAAGTCCAGTATTTTTATATGATATTTTTATATAATCTTGTCCAATTGTTTTATTATAAAAAGCCACACAATTAACCAATAAGTACACATTTCCTAATCTATTCTTCATATCAACAGATTATGTTTGGTTTTGCACAAAAACAATTATTAACCAGAGAGATAATCCATCAGTGATCACAGCAGCTTCTGAAAATAACGTACAAACTCCTCCAAACCGGTGTTTTGGTGTTTCCATACAACTCTCGCACACACACCATAGTTTGTTTCAGAATATTTTATTAATGTGAGGAAAATTTCACCCGAAAGGATTTCAGATGTAGTTACGCAGTCGTGTTCATCACCTTTAGAGCTAAAACAAACAAAGCGGCTCTAAACAAAAAGCTTTGAAGGACTAAAACCATTCACTGGAGTCGCTGTTGTGTAGACGTTGTTGTGTAGGTTTACTCATCATTCAGGAGAAAAACAAGTTTGGTTCCAAACAATGAGCTTGGAAAGAAAAAAGTAGTTTTTTCTAAAAGGAATTCAAACTAAAATCTCCGGGTGAAGGTAAAAGTTTCATGTGCACCAATAAAAGAAAAAGAGGAAATGTTCTTGTTAAGTTTTCAGAAATATACCCATGAAGCCCAAAGCAGTTTGATTTACTCGTTAAAGTCTAGTTGAGATACAGGTTTCTGCAGGATTCTCGTGTCAAAGACAGTTTGACACATTAAAGCAGAGAATTGAGATTATGGTCATCGGTTCCCACGCTGGAGGGATTAAAAATCTATAGGTCATGAATAATAAACACGCATCACTGTATTTTAGATTCAGATTTTATGAAACTGAAATTCTGCCAGTAAAGAATAAAGACAGAGAATCATTTGAGTGCTTCTGATCTAAAATCTTGTTTTAACTGAATTGTATATTTTGCTTACCAGTCATTGAGCTTTCAATGATGGTTGGAGGGAATTGAATCTTGCGTGTCTCGCTCTCAGGGGGAGCAGGTCTAGTCAACATCTGCTTTCGCCGGGTCCTCCAGTGGCATTCCCAAGCCCGCCGATAGGATTCATCCCTCTTGGGTGTCCTTGGTTGGCCTGAGGGTCTGCTGCTGGCGGTATGTGACTGAAGCTCCTCCCCCAGGAAGCATCCAGGGACATCCCGACCACATCACCAAACCACCCCAGGTGGCTCCAGTCGATGTGGAGCAACAGCTCCCAGTCATTCCCAGATGTCCGAGCTTCTTCCCCAACCACTGAGTCCGGCCCCCCGCAGAGGAAACTCATTCTCCAAGACACACATTTATTTTCATTTGTTTTCATTTGTTTTCATTTGCTTGATTGCATTTTAAAGCCCTTTTCCGAGGGACAGGTGGTCCATCGCCAGGAACATTTATCCACCGTCACCGTAAATGCCAGAGTTAAACGTTTTAGATTTGACAAAAGCCTTTGAGTTATGTGCTGTCAGAAGGACAAATTCGACGACCGAAACAGTGAATATGGATGTTCAACTACTCCGTCAGTGGTCTTTCACATTAAAACACCCTCTCCTGGATGACCTTCGACTGTCGGTTTTGCTCGAAGGCTGGGAGTTTCAAAAAGGTTTTCAGCTTGTTACAAAGCCGCTCATGTGTGTTTTTTATTATTTGGTTAGTTACAAACTTAAAAAATCAAAAGTCTCATCAGAAAGGCCTCCACATCATAAATGAAGCTTAAGATGAAGATATGAGAGTCAGTATACATAAACAAGAAGTCTTGTGTTTATATGGACTCAGCTGGGCCACGACTGGGGCCAGGACTGTAAATTTGCACCGTTTACACTGTAAACCTGTCTGGGTTATACAGTTTCTTCAAAAATTTTCCTCTCTTTGTCCTTTAATTGGCTCTCAGAGGAAATCCAATTCGAAGCCGGTTTAATTACACCATAAAATAATTTGCTGCGGTTGCAAAGATCAGTGCGGCGCCTCATTGGGACAGGCTGTGAGTGATCGTGTGTCCGTCCTAAACAAGGCGCCCACACAGCTCACCGCCTGCACCTCTGAGTCACCGAGCAGACAAACAGCCAGCGGGGCCGGACCAAAACACAGAGATATTGTTGGACTTTTATGAAACATCTGAAAACAGCCGGTTCGTATCACCTTTCCTGCTTTAAAAAATCAATTTGCCACTCTAACAACCAATTAATCCTATCATTTTCTCCAGTTGGAGGCCTGTTACCATGGTAACCTGCCGATGATACCTTCATATGCATTGACTTGACATTTTACAATTACCTGTTTAGTTTAGCAAAGTAAAACGTTGCTAATTTGAATAATTATTGGTTTTAGAGCTGAGAGGACAGGTTTGGGTGCTGTTTACCTCCATATTGTGTCTCTGCTGTTATACTAACACAAGAGACTCAAGTTTTATTTTCAAAGGATTGCCAATTCATCTTGGTTCGATAGGGTTAGGGTTTATTAATCAGAAATTCTGATGAATAAACAAGCTGTGGTCACATTGAATAAATGATTTCACTGTTTCATTGTGAGATGAGATGATTTACATCAGAAATCAGCCAAATCTTTGGTTTTGATGCTTTAAGGTTTCAAAAAATGTCTAAGAATGATCGGACCATCAACATGGAGAATATTAAAATCACAAAGGAACGCAATAACTCACTGGCTGCTATATTCCAAGTGGGATGTATTTCTGTTTTGCATAAAAATAAAAGATCTGGCTAATCAGACAAACTCCTACAGCCCGTGATGCACGCCAGATTCCGATTAGATTTGGTGCTAAAGCCGACTGAAGTGGTTGTGAGCAACAGCGGACATGTAGGCTAATCGCAGCCGTTGTTAGCATCAGTAGCTAGCAGGAATAACACGTTTTCTAGCTTTGTGCTGCCTGAGTTTGAGCATCAATAAATGGTTTTCAAACTAAAATATGATTTGGTTTTGATACAGTGAGCTTTTGAGGGTTCATAACATGCGTGCTGGACATGCAGATATAAAACATGATGTAAAATCGTAATTTGGTTTATTTTTTACTCTGATTTCTAACACACTCAGAAGAAAAGGACAAATAGGTTTTCTAGAGTTGTTATAGGAATGAATTGAATGAACGAAAAGTGATTCCAGCACAGGTGGCGATAACTACGACTCATTGTGGGTTTTAACAATTCCAATAAACAAGTTTCATGAGCTGCAGATGGTTTGAAGTGTTTGAGACTTTTATTGTGAAAGACTGAAGGAAGTTCTTTGAATACAGCTGTAGGAGTGAAAAAAATGCAACTTTTATTTTAGAAAATGTTTTGTTTTGTGTAGTTTTCTCTCTAAGAAAGCACTGATGACCCTCAATAATAATAATAGAATAAATGAAGTTGAATTTGGAGCTATTCCTCCCTGTTTTCCTTTGATGTGGCCCTAATATGCCTCCGTACCTAACCCAAACCTCTCACATTTAGTTATTTATTGTTACGTTTAAGCTTTTTTATGGATAAATCTACTGAAAGCAATTCAGAAAAAAAAACAATTGACATTTTTAGCATTTTGATTTTGCAACCTGCAAAAAACCTCCCTGATGAATGTAAACCGTTCACCTTAAGTCTGGTTCAGCGTTTGTCTCACGCAGCGTGATGCTGTTGGCCTCCCACCAGCAGCGCTGTCCTCATCCCTGGGACAGGTACAGGAGCGCTTTAATAATCTGCACACATTTATGAGTCCGTGTCCGAACCCATAGATCAGTGCCGTCGTTCCGACCTGTGAGAACATCCATTAGATCTGATACAGACTAATGAAGGCCTGCTCACATTACCTTCAGCGTCAATCAAACCCGCCGCCGGTTAATCAGCAGCATCGCTCTCATTAAGAAGCACAGATTCCCACAGAGATTTACTCAGGTGTTCTGTTGTGGTCCGTGTCCTCGTAGGCCAATGCATCTGATTTATGGGCTCCTGTAATCCAACACAAAGCGATGCAGTTTTACTAAATAACCTGCAAACCGTGAACAGATTGAGTGTCAGAGTCGCCTATTTAGAAACTGTTTTATTGTTACAAATTTATTTCTTTACTATTTCATTTCCTCCTGTCATTTACGCCCAGTTTTTCAAAATAAAAGGGCCTGATGAACAACAAAAGTTTACATTCTTATTTTTATTCACACATTATAATAAAATAAAATAAAATAAAATAAAATCTATTTTCTCTAATTAATGCAAACAGACATAATTTGAGCAGATTATGGATCTGATGTAGACAAAGATGTAGGAAATATTCACCAAATGGATTAGATCAGATCTACTTCCCTCTGTTACTTCCATAAATACATTAAAAACCACTTAAAACATTATTTTGAAGGTATTTTTATTTTTTCCACACTTGCTTAAAACATTTGCACAGTACTGTGAAACAATGTAATGTACTATTATATTTTATAATATGGCACAAAATAATACAAAACTTACATAATTTTAGACAAAATAACATGAAATGTTAGCAAGTGTGTTAAATTCTTACAAAATGTTTAGCTCCTTGACTTTTTATCTGACAGTAAACAAAAAGTTTTATCACCTAAACCAAATCTGTTTCTTTTATCTTTTTTATGCATTTTTATACAATAAAAATAACAAATTTTCATTTCACTCCTTAATGCTACCTAATTCTTTTACCTGCAGCTTCTTGTCAAACATGAATAGTTTCAACATGAACTTTATTTGATCTGAAACTCTGATCTGTCCGAGACTAATTGGTGAAAATCTCAACCTCCCTTCTGTAAAGTGTTTCCTTTCATGACTCCTTGATGACTTTCAGACATTAGCAGCTTTATTTAAACAGCACATTTAAAAACAGCACAACAGCTGACACCACTGTGATAAAAGAACATCAAATCAGATTAAAACCTACGCCAACATGCGGCTAAGAAAAACACTAAAGTTGGGCCTGAAGCTGGGGCACAGGAAGTAAAAATCATCTTTAGTGATCATTTAGCTCTTAATGTGCACTACTTCCTGTTTCCTGTTGATCCACAACAACCTAAATGTGAATTCATTTGTTTACACGTTGCTAAAATGATAAACCAACAATGACTAGATTAATCTTCCAGTTGGATACCAATGTGATGAAAGCCAAGCCAAAGATAAAGTATTTCCTGTTCTACTGGGGTTCTTCTGAAAATCAGCTCCTTGTTCGTTTCTGCTGCTTGCTGTCATGATTTCCTTAACATTTGTGTAGATGTAAGATTGCAGCTGCACTTCTAGTTTAGTATTTATGCTCTTTTTTTCTTCTGACTTTTCTCTGAGTAGTAGGAAAGTAAAACGTGTGCAGGTTTAACAGGGTTTCTCATTGTCAGGCTGCATTTTAGACAGAAATAAATCCTAGCTGAACATTTTGAACAGTAATCTTTCTGTCAGTCTCTGCTGCTCACTGACGTTCCTGCAGAGGAGGCGTGAGGGAACTGTTAGACATGGTGTCGATGTTTCATTGTGGTCACGTATGCAGCAGACAGAAAATGACAGTTAGCTCAGGTGTGTAAATGAAGATATTGTATCTGCTGCTGAGAGACCGAGTGACTTTCTAAACGTTCTTTTTATTATTTTTACAGTGAAAACTTTCTCAGAAGTTATTTAACTGTCTGGTGTTGATCAGTTAGGATGGTTAGGTGACTAATACTAATACCTAACTTAGCTTTGTCATATGGTAAATGCAGCGTTGTTAAGAAGTACAAAAGTGTAAAAATGTCGTGATTTCTTAAAGTCTTGTTGAGTATTGCCCAACAAACCATGAACACACGTTTGTCCACTGGGCACACCTTTAAAGACTCTGAGAACTCTTGTAGTTTTCACCTTTAATCACAAAATCAGAAACTTGCATCTGAACACTAACAGTCATGTATTAACCCTTTAGGCCCTAGGTCTTTTTTCTTTGGGCCCTGGAGCCTCCCAACTGGGGGCCTTCGGAGTTTCATGTCCCAGGTGTCAGTGATGGTTTGCATTCCTCGAGCACAGCTACAGCTGCAATCAAAACAGTTCAGATTGTAAAAAAAGCAATTTTTGGTTTTTGATACATTAAGATAAAATAATACTTTAACTTCATTTTAGAAGAGCTGCCCTGTGTGAAGGTGCTGACAGGATGGAGGTTGTGAGTTCAAATTCAATTTAGGAAATTTAGTCAATTGTTTTATTTATTCCAGGGGTCCTCAACTACATTTGTTCAAGGTTTTTTTTTTCATCAGACACCAGAGAAGGTCAGAAGCTCTTCTAAATTAAAGTTCAAATATCATTGTATCTTAATTTATTACAATTTAAAATGGCCATGTTTCCCATCTGGGCTGTTTGATTGTGGTTTTAGTTGTGTTTGGGGAATGTGGACAGTTGTAGATGTTTGGGACATGAAACTGTAGAGGCCCCCATTTGGGGGACGTTAGGGTTAAACAGGTTAAAGAAGTAACAATTTCAGGTTTTAAAGAGACATGACCTGAAACCACCTCATCCCTCTCTGCTGTGCTTCGGCTCTGCCACCCATCTCTGATCTAGTCCCCTTTCTCACGACTGCTGACGACCAAATGGATGAACTTTTGTATGAGTTTCCAGGACGTCTTGAAATTGATTTAATCATGTTTCCGGGCCTTGCTCAGGTGTTACTGGATGTTTGAGTTGAAAAAAAAAAACCCCTCAGACTTGCAGAATTGCAGGTGTCCAGAACCCGCCAAGAACTGTCCTCTGAATCAGGCGTGGGCATTCCTTGGCCCCAGGGGGGCGCTATCCAGCATGCTTTAGCTGTTTCCCTGTTCCAACATGCTTAATTCAACAGTTGGATCACCTGTTCAGCAGGTCACTAAGCTATGTTAAAGCAGGGAAACAACTAAAACACGCTGGCTAACCCTAACCTCTGCTCTAAACCAGTTAAACGCACTTTGCAGCTAAAGCACACCTAGACAATTCGTGCAAATGTTGACATGTTTTTGCAAATACCTAATTTCACTCTGTCTTTTCCAAAAATTCACCATGGCAACGGTGGGCGTGACCAACTCCTGTGGGCCCTGATGGGTTTATTTAGGAAAGATTTGCTTTCAGATTTAAACCTTGTATCTCCATTATTCATCATCTTTAGGTATAAATGGACCCTACTGATTATTCTTCACTTCTTTATTTCCCGTCCAGCTGGGGAAAGAGCCAATGACCTCTGACCAAACTTGATTTATTCATTTTTAAAGAAATATGCGTTTCCAGAAATGGTTTATTTGTGGAGATGAAAGGCTTCTGCCTGACCGTGAACAAAAGCAAACAGGATTCTTATGAATGAATAAGAGTGCGCCGGTTTTCACTGTGCTTTCCAGATTTCCCAGCCACCCTCTGTTCTCTGGAGTCAGGAACACGTAAAATAAAAACCAAACACTAAATAAAGTCAGAGCTTGGACTGCACACGTGACATCAAAGCGGATGTTACAGGAGATTTTATAACCGGGGATATTTTCAGGATGATGGAAGGTGATGTCTGAGGGGATTTACAATGCAGCATCAATAAATCGTCTCTCATAGTTCATGAAAAGAAGTCAATCTCATTTGATGCAACTGTAGCAGAGTCTTCTCTGAGCTCAGCCACATGAATGTATATTTTATTATTTCTTTTATTATCTTTGACTTGCAGTCTCACATGTCAGGTTTCTATTTGTCATTCTCTGTGAAGGAAGAGGGAAAAGCGTCGGCCGCGAGGAGCTTTTGTACTAATTGCATCAGTTATTGAGATGCTTCCGATCAACATTGTACGTGGACTGTCTTTTCTTCTTGCACCCAGCAGAACAGGAGCTCTGATTTATCCCGACCTGCCTTCCCTCCTGTAGGAACTCTGTCGGCAGCGGATGGCGGTCAAACCCCCGGTGGAGCGTCCAGAACCGATCTCCTCCAGGATCAACAGCGTCTCGTCTCAGTTCAGCGACGGCGGTGCGGCCATCAGCCCCTCGGCACGCGGCAGCATCTCGTCGTGGAGCGAAGAGCCCGCCCACTCAAACATGGACATCTCCACTGGTCACATGATACTGGTAAGTCTCCAGTAATAATCATCTTCTGGCGTTCACGTCTCAGCAGGACGACTTTTTATTCCTTGCTCCAAATATCAAGATGGTGTAACTCCTTTTATTCTGGTCTTCAAATGTCCACAGCAGGATGTT
The DNA here is from genome assembly GCF_043380555.1 of Nothobranchius furzeri. Classification (NCBI taxonomy): domain Eukaryota; kingdom Metazoa; phylum Chordata; class Actinopteri; order Cyprinodontiformes; family Nothobranchiidae; genus Nothobranchius; species Nothobranchius furzeri. Next base: position 37,286,406 of record NC_091751.1, read on the forward strand.
TCTCCGGGATGTGACTTTTATTCTGTGTGAAGAAAGTTGGGACGTGTCTCATCAAAGAAGAAATGCTCAGTGTGGTTCAGACCTTAGCACGTTGGGTCAGAAGCAGAAGTTTGTAATAAGCTACAGGATTAATCTGTCGTATACTTTACTAAATGAGTGTGTTCATCACTAAGATGTCCGTTAAATTGGCTTTAACCACATTTCTACTGGAGATGAAACAAACCTCATTTCTGCTCCAGAAGGTTTGGATGGACACATGTCTGGATTTCACCCTAAAAAATGACCCAGTTGTTGTTACGCTTTGACTCTTCTGGTTTATGTTCCTTACGTATGCCTTAATTAATATCTATTACTGTGTTTGTTAAAGAGCAAGTCACCCCCTACAAGAAACTTACTCCCCTCCCATTTCTTGTTTGAAAAATGCAACAAATGCTGTTGCCTGGCAGAATGAGAGGGCGGAGATGCTAACAAATACACACAGCCAGGCTCACAACAGCATTGTGACATCATAATGTGCCAGCTAACGTCACTGTGTACCTCTTAGCCAATAGCAATGGCAGATTTAAATTCAAACGTAGTGCAGAGTTTTTACCTGATGACGGCACAACACTGACAGAATATTTTAATTTTAACTAAGATGCACTAAAGTTCCAAATTCTTCACTACATGTGTCTACAGCATGATCAGAGACTCGTTTATATAGTTTATCAGCAAAAAAAAGTTGATTTGGGGGTGACTTGCTCATTAAATGAATGAAAATGGACGCTCCAGGATGGTTCCGGAATCTTCAGGGCTTTTTCTGGGTGCATGGAAACCCTCCAGAAGGACTCCAAAAAGGACCAGACAAAAGGATCTATTGAAAAACACTTTTCGACCCTTGTTTATTAAAATCTTCCCCGTCGTTTGATAGTAACTCCCATCTCAAATGAGCATTTCTGTAAATAATCATAATAATATTTATATTAGTAGATCTGTCATGTCCATTTTTACTCGGTTTTGAGGTTTTCTAAGGAAATGAACACCTGATCTGGAAAAATGCGGCTAAGTCCTGACTTTTTTGTTTGTAACAGTTGTCAGTGTTCTTATTAATTATGTAAGTGTCACACGGTGAGCTTCCAGGAAGGAGTTTTGATTTTTCTATTAATTTAATGGAACCAGCATCTTTCTGCACCAAAGGAAGGCAAATTATCATCCATCCTCCTTAAAGACAGAATAATGAAAGCTGCCACAAAGTAACCAACATTGGATAGATTAGAGTTTTTATTTGATTACATTTAAAATGAAATCATATCTGAGATTGCCTGTCCCTTCTGCTCCCTTCATCTCTCTCTCCGGTGTTCCATTCCTGGCCGTTGAACCTCTCTCAGCACCAGCAGAACTGTTTTGGCCTCATCTCTGATACGTCTTCATGTCTGCACACGCCCATCTTTTCCCTCATGCACAAACACACACCTCTCTTGTTCCTCTCATCTTCCTCCATGTCTTTGTGTTTCTGCACATCTCATTACACCCACAGTTTCTATAAGCAGCCTCCTCATCCTTGTCTATCCCTCAGATGAAAATCTCTATTGAACCTCGGTTGCATTCTGTCGAGTGGCATCGTGTTTTCGATATCTAGCTACTCGCTTCGGCGACCCACCACCACCTCTTCATCCCGACTCCTCCATCCCCACCCCCGCCTCTCACTCTGTGCATTATGAAGCTGCCGGCAAGATGTGATAAAATGAGCTTTTTGATGTATTCAATAGGCACAAAGATACTAATTACCCCTGAGAGTTGCACCACAGTTGTGTACGCTTGAAATGACTCCCTCTGCAGCCTCGCGCTGCGGCAATCAGACTCTCTGTTCTATGCAGCCACACTGAAGACATTTCATTCAGAACGTTCACCCACAACACAACGGCTGTTTCTGAAGTGTCATGGTCACATGAGCTGGAAAACAGGTTGGAGTTTGTGACAGTGATATTTTAGTGTCCTCGGTTATATTTCTTCTATTTTTGATAGATGAGTCTGTCTCCGTAGAGGTGATACAGATTAGGAGATAAGAAGGATGAAATGAAATGTTTCTGCTGGTTTTGTCGAGCATCCAGTTGGTGCCACAGGCTGTTCATTACTAAAACCATCAAAAATGTAAACTCATATCTAAACAAAGCGAGGAACTGAAAAGATTCAGTTTGGCAGCTATGAATGTTTCTGCATCTGCATCTGGAATTTATGTAAATGATCTAAATTCATGTATGAATCGTGTGTATCACTATTAAACACAGGATGGTGAAGCTTGGTGCCTTTTCTAAGAAGATAAAAGCCCTGAAAATACCTAAATATAGAAACACCACTACAGTTACATGAATTCTATAACTATTGATTCATCGAGGCAATAATAGTATAATTCTAATGATTTGCCACAAATTTTCAGTTTAAAGTGTTTTCAGCAACACCCGACTACGTCACAGTGCCAAACAGTTGTCCTTAAAAAAATAATCAACCTTTTAACCTTAAAAAAAGAAAACTAAAATCTACATGTTTGTTTGCTAAAAATACACAATTTATCTTAATACATAATCCAAATGAAAAAAAAGAAAAACAAACAAAATAATAATGAATTATAAAATAGTTAAAGAAACAGCATGAAAGTCTGGAGCTGAACTGGTTCCAGACTGAGAAGAATATCTAATTTCTAAGTGAAGAACTTTTATTTTAAAATCCTGAACATGCTCTTTTATAATGTAAGGAGATCTCCCACTTTCCATATCCCCCAGAGTTAGATAAGGGAAGCATCCTTTTGCAACCAGCCCAGTCATTCTCTTCTGTTAGCTTTAGCTTAGCATAAACAGTGTAAATGAATGGTAACAGCTAGCATTTTGTGTGAACATTTCAGGAGAGTGGCTCAAAAATGATCCAAACTTTTTTTTGGTAAACTTAATAATCACATTAACTGCTAATTAAAATATTAAGTAACATGAAGGAGCTACAGGAGCTGGTTTAGTTCTGGAGCTACGTTAGGACAAAGCACCGCCGTAAGCCGCCGCTGCACGGAGCATGGAAATGATGCAGCTACCCCACCAGACGCCAGCTGCCGAAACGCTAACCATTACCATTCCCTTACACTGTTAGTGCTAAGCTAAAGCGAACGTAATACTAACTAATACTATCAGACTCTGGGGAACATGGCCACACACTACATTTCACTTATGGGTGGAAAATCCCTTCCCTTATAAATGAGACATAGTTGAAATTTGACATTTTACAATGAATAAATAAATTGGCTGCAATGACTGTATCCTGTGACGTTATATTTGTTTGGTTTTTCAACTTCAACAGTAAAAGTAGTTTAGCAAATAAACCTTTATAGAAAGATGCAGATTTATTTTTTCCTTACAGTAATAATGTGAAACAGCAGAAAAAAAAACAGGTGAATGTACTTTTGTTTTTATTTGGCTCAGCTGTTCAAGTCCAAATGGACTCCTATAAACTGCAGCAACACTATTATGATGTTTTGTTCGGATGATAGTTTGATGGCTTATTAAACAGACTCCATAGTTTTTATTTGACTGGTAAAACACAGAGAATGGGATAATGGGGGTCCAGGCTGTTCCTAAACCAGCAGCTGCTCGTCTTCACCAGAGGTTTATGTTGGAGTTAATGGAAGGTAGCTGTGAGCTCAGCAGTTAAATATGTGTCATTATTTCTTTGTAATGCAACTGCAGAGGAAATGTGGCTAATGTACAGCCTGATCTGAAATCAGCACCATGGACAGCTCCACTGACTGGCACCAGAACATTTTCACCGTCTGAAGCAGAAACAAGAGAGCACACAGAGGTTTTACACCGGAGAGGTGAAAATCATGTTCCTCTGAAGTCCCACTGCATCATTTTCACTGCCTTTTGCACTTTTTAGACACCTAAAGGTCAGATCTTTCCCCCTGAGACCTAAGTAAAACTTCACCCTCTAAGCCAGCTGCTCTGGGTTTCTTTTTTTTTTTACCTTTATATGGAAAACCAGTGTGCCATTTTTACCACACATTACCCATTCTCATGTTTTTTCAAGCGTTTAAGGCTCTCATCTGCAAGAGACAGCTGTCTGTGGTTTAAGGGAATGAAATGTATTTGAAACACAACCAAATGCTTGCCAGAATCCACCAGAAAGCAATCATTTCACCACTAAAGTCTTAAGTCTAATACATCTTCTAGCACATTCATGTGAAACCTTGTCTAGATGTTGTTACAGGCTGTGTTCTTCAGGAATAATGACATCCTACTAAAGAGGTTAATGTTGGAGAAAATGTATTTTAGTGTTAAAACGTTATTAAATCAATCAGATTTAACACGTAAGCAATGAGCAAAACAGATGTCTGCAGTTTTCTTCTTTATTTGGAGAAACGGAAGTTACAAAATAAAGTAAGATGATAATATTATGTAAAAATAACATGAATAATACTGAGGTAATAAATACATTTTTATTCAGTCATCCCCATATTTGGAGGAGCTTTTTCCAATTTTTGTTTTTACTCTAAGTTAAAGTCAGAGCCTGTTTTATTAAGACTAAGGGAGTAAAATGCCTTACCTGCAGGTTTAAACATAATAAAATCAAAAGGAAATGAAAAAAATGAATCAATCTTTTATTCTGTATCTTCATGTATATCAGTTTTTATCCATCTTTTTGTGTTTTACTCCTCTGATCTTCTTCTGCCCCATCTTTGTTCTGGAGTCGTTCCTCCCTTCTGGCTGGTCTGCCACCCCTCCTCCCCCCGCATGTCCATGATCTGGAATGGTGCCTGTTTGGGAATTTCTCTTTTGCAGTCAGAACTGTCAGCTGTGCTGAAATATTCACACATAGGAGAGAACTCATTTCAGATTCTCACAGTGATGTTAACTGGAGACAGCAGAGACTGGCGAGAGGAGCATTTCCTGGCATCGAACCCGAACTCCTGTCGACAGATTCAGAGGAGCCCAACAGGAGGGAATTTTTTTTGGGTGTTGCAACAAGAGGTGGAATTTATGACCGTAAAAGTCACAAATGAAGTGTGATGCTGTGCTCTGTTTGAATCAACTGTTGGTGAAAATCAAAGAAATGACCATCTGACCTCTGGAGAGCAGTGTCCCCACCCCGCACTCACACACACACACACACACACACACACGCGCGAACATACACACTCGTACGTGCGCGCGCGCACACACACACACACACACACACACACACATACTGTACACGCATGCACACGCACATACACACACACACAAACACGAACGCGCATGCTCTCTCACACACACACGCACTTACACACACGCGTACGCGCGCACACACACATACTGTACGCACGCACACACACACACACATACACTCATGCACACACACACACACACACATACTGTACATGCACACACACACACTCATGCTCACGCACACACACACACACACACACATACACTCATGCACACACACACACACACACACACATACTGTACATGCACACACACACACGCATGCTCACGCACACACACACACACACACACACACACACACACACACACACACACACACACACACACACACACAAATAATAACTGCCTCATGTAAACCTCCATCAAACTCCTCGTCGTCCGTCATCCACTGGCTTTAATTTGAGGGGAAACAGCTTTCACCATCTTACTGAACCTAATGTTGCTCCCGTGCGACCCCCCCCCCCCCCCGACACACACAACCACACACACACACACACACACACTTACATCCTCTCTGCTTGTGTCTTAAGAGGATTAGGCGACTCTATATATAAAGCACATTATCTTGTCTTTTGTTGCTTGCCAACTGAGTGTCATAGATTACATTGCAGCGGGAGCGTCCGCTGAGATTAGCCTTGCTGGTAATTTGTTTTGGCTTTCCGTAGTCCCCATCAGGCCAGCTGGGATGTGATTGGTCACAGGGCAGCAGACGGCTGCAGGAAGAAACGGGCTTCAGGAAATGGATGTTAAATCACTCTAATGTGGTCAGCTGAAGAGGAGGAAACCATCAGCTGCACACGAGTCGGACTCATGTAACAGGATGATGTCAGCGTTTACCTAAAAATACAGCAGCTGCCTCCGTAATAAAAGATGGAGTCAGAGGGGTGGTGATGGACCTCCTCAGCTGATTTCATGTTCTGATGAAAGCAAATGCAGAAGAACTGACACCAAATGTCAAGTGTTTGATCATCATCTGAGATTCCTCTCCGCTGTGTCGCATTGAGAGTTCCTCCACCTCCGCCCACTTCCCCTTTCCTCCTCCGTCTCCACTGATCCAAAATGGCTCCTGCATTATGTCACCTCCCATGTGGTTGTCTTTCATGCTAGTGCTTCCTACAGGTGCTCAGAGGGTGCGACAGCCACAAGGGTGGCTAGGGCTGAGTCTTATTGCAGGTTTTCTTGAGCACCTTCTGCAGCTGTAAGCCCGCCCCCTCCCACCGCCGCCCAGCAGTAAGGGGATTATTCAGTGTTTGGCCGACGCATGGTGATCTCAGCACCTCCTGATTGGATTGCAATAATCCCTTTACACAGCCACAAAACCCTATTACTCTGGCATTAGGGACGAAGGGAGTGGGTAGGGGTAGAGGTCGGTGGGGGGCATCCAATTTGGACACTGCATGTTGGTTTTATGCGTCTTCTGCATTTTTTAGTGTTTGTAGCTTATTCCAGGTATCTTTTGTTGTGTTTTTTGTGTTTTCCATTTGTGTGGGTGCTTTTTTTCCATCTATGACCTTCTAAAATCCACTGTGTGGTTTTGGGCTTTACTTGTGTGCCTGTGCATTCGCTTTATGTGTATAATTTGATGGATCGGACCTCCTGCTGCTGATAAATGGCTCTGTGCAGATGAAGGGTTGCACCAACCGACCTCCTGTTACATCATGCCTGCTTTTAGCGACTCTGAGACAAATATAATGGAGAGCTGGTGCTGTGGGGAGAAAAGGCTAGAGTTACACCTCTGTGGTTTTCCAGCTATTGATGCTGTTGCTGAAATGATGGTATTAAAATGCATCGCTGCGCCTGATCGTGTGTTTGTTAAAGTTACATAAAAGCATTGTATCTTTTTTTGCTCTGTCGTCTCGCCGGGCCGCCTCCTCTTCTAACAAACTTCTTTCAATTTAGCAGAAAGCCATTAGGGCTTTTTTGGAAGCTAATTCTGATTAAGATAAGCCTCCCATTTGTAACCGTCACCATAAATCATCCCTGGAGCCATTTAGAGAAGCAGACCACCTTGTTCCAGTCCCTCATTTATTACAGACTGGGGTCCATATTTTGTGTGCATGGGCTGCTGACTCCCAGGTCCTCTGAAAACAAGGCTCCACTCAGACAGGAGCAGCAGTGGTCTCACGCCTAGTTAAATTAGAGGCAAATGTTCAAAGTCACCTTGCCTGGTTTGTTGATGAAAACTGGATGAATGGTGGAAACAGGAAGGCGTCCTTGTTTCATAGAGGAGGAGCAGATTAGAAGCTGGAGAAATGATGTTTAGATTTGGGGTTAATGGCGTGCTCAAACGATGTGTTACTTTTGTTTAAATCTTCAGAGAAGCTGATCCTCAAAATAAATTAAACAAGACAGCAGTTGATACGGTTTAGAAGGCTGGAGAGCCAGAGGATCATCTAATTGACTTTTCTTCTAATGAGTGCCAGAATTCCTCTGGATTAGCCTGTAATATCTGGGATTCTTCCTGATTTTGTCTCTAATTGACAACCAAAGCAGCAGGAGTTGTTTAACCTCTCCAACCCTTTTGTTTCACTCGTTCATCTCTAGAAACGAAACAAACGAGATGCTTTTGGATGGTTTTTCTCTAAGTAATCAGCGGTTTACTGACATGGAATTCTTTAGAAGAGTGAAAATCATGAAAAATCTTCACCTCCTGTGTTCTGCATCTCCTCCTCCTTCTCTTCCAGTCTTACATGGAGGACCACCTGAAGAATAAGGACCGTCTGGAGAAGGAGTGGGAGGCGCTGTGTGCCTACCAGGCTGAACCCAACGCCAGCACCGTTGGCCTGAAAAATGGCAACACCAAGAAGAATCGCTCAGCAGCTGTGGTGGCATGTGAGTTCTGGTTCTGGATGGAGACGACAGGAAACAGATCAAACTACAGCTGGGATGTCAACCACGGCGTGTCTGCTGAAGCAACACCATTTATTGCTCCTGGTCTTGATTTTCAACGTCTCATTTCATGATCATTAATGTTCTCTCGACCATAACAGGAGATTTTCTCCTGATAAGAATCATTTAGTTAGAAGCAAACATAACGGGCTAACACTGGTTTCTACACCCAGTTCATGAGATGTTTCTGGGTGTTAAAAATGTCGTTTTATGCTGATGATGATTACTTCTACACAAAATAATGTCATGAACTGAATCATTAACTCGTCCTGAGGATTTCTAAAGACAGAGACAGACAGACAGATAAATAGACAGACAGATAAAACTTTATTGTCTGTGCTCCAAAGGGGGTCACAGAAATGTCCCTTTTGACTCGGCTCATAAAACAAACCATATAATACCAAATAAAAGCCAACCTGACTTATTTCAGAGCAGATGCTGCTGAGGGTACAACACTTTTCTTGTGTAGGGACCTTTATGTTCATATTTGAGATGTTTCTGTAATAAAGTTAAATTTAAATGGTCTGTATTTATATAGCGCCTTCTAGTGTCCTGGAACACCGCCCCCCCCCCCCCCACCCCCACCCCACCCCCAAGGCGCGTTACAACACAATCAGCCATTCACCCTGGTGGTGTGGTTTAGTTGTTGCAGCTGTAGTATACGTCCTGGGTTCAGAGAAACAGAGTGGACATCCTTCAGGCCTGGTCAGCTGATCCATCCCCAAACAGCTCTCCAGGTGGATTATTGCTTTAAGAACCTTCAGTAGTTTAATTTTGTAGTTGGGTACAGGTGCAGCACACCAGTATTTAGTTTTTAAACAAAAGAACAATAGTGTAAATGTTTTTAAGTGTAGGAAAAGTATGAAAAAGAACCTTGCCAAAGTAGGTTTCTATGTGTTAGCTGTTAGCTCATCGGTCCTGGAGGAGGTGGGCTATATTTCTGAACTGAGGCTGTTCCAAATATTTGTATCAGTCTAAATCAAACACCAGTAGCTCCTTCGTCCTCCAGACATGATGACGTTCTCCTCAGCACCTCCTAACAGCTCCGCCCCTTCATTCTGAGCCTATTTTCAGAAACTGAGAGCAGATGCGTTGAGCAGAAGGGTTGTAAATTAGTTTTCTATTAAAGCTCTCCCGCACAGACCTCATCAATGATTAAAATTTCTACGCTTGTGTGGAAATAGCCCGTCTAAAAAAGTGCTGTCCCACTCTCTCCACCGGGCCGGGGCTTAATGAAATCCAGATTGTGCACCAGGAAAACGGCTTGTGGGGAATAAATTGGGCTGCTTATTAGAAGCAACTCTAGCTTCAGTTGGAGGAGAAAAAACGGTTTACTTCTAACAAGAATAAAACAGAAACAATTTAATAAAATGGTGCAGAGCTGATTAATTCGGAAACACGTGTGTTTGTAGAACCCGTGTCACCAAACTTTTGGGACAAAGTATACTTTTGTGTTGTGAGGTATAAACTGTGTTGATAACCCAGAAGAAATCTCTATCATTAAAGCAAATTTACAAGATCAGGAGTCCTAATTGGTATTCGCTGGATGCAGCCTGTAGAAAGTTACTTTATCAAGCAAAAAAGTGCTGAATTGTTAATTTTTCGTTCCAGATGATCACGCCAGAATCACCTTGAAGGTGGAGAACAGCCAAGGCAACTCTGATTACATCAACGCCAGCCCAATAGTGAGTACTTCCTCTGCTTCCTAACTGTGCGTTTCACATCGCTGCTCCGCCTGACTCCATCCGTCCCCACGGGCCTGCACAGAAACAAAGGCAGCCTACCGTCCACCAATATAAATTTTGATGCAACGCTTGCTTTGCCTTGGTGGCAGCCCCGCGGTGTGTGTACGTTTTTCAGCATGAATATTAATAATGGCGATACAGCAACCACCCCTGGCGAGGAAATTCGCTTGGGAAGGTTTGAGAAAGGACACGCACATGACTTGCTTTTCATTGGTGAAACCAGAATTGATCTGTAGGGTCTCAGGAAATGATTGTTTCTGACCTTGGGGTATGCTAATCCAGCGCTACTTTGTGTGTACTGTTACGCTGCCGCTGGCGTGCTGGCGCTACCTCCTGGCACGGTGCAGATTCAAAGAGCCTGCAGGAGCCAAAAGGTGGAAGAAAGAGTCGTGTGAATTCAGTAAGTGAGTGAATCAATTTGGAAACCAGCGTTGAAATCGTAGGTGTATATTCCCCTTGAGGCGGATACACTGGTGTTCCATTAATAGCAACAGAAACGCAATGCATTTCAAATCTGGCCATCACACCAAACATGGTTGAAAGTGTGTGTGTGTGTGTGTGTGTGTGTGTGTGTGTGTGTGTGTGTGTGTGTGTGTGTGTGTGTGTGTGTGTGGGCAAAAATAAGAAATACAGAAAAAGGAGAGCAACTCTATAAAATGTCACAAATACTCAAACGCTAATGCAAATTCAGCACACACACCTTTATGGTGAACAACACTCAGAAACACACACACACACTGATGACATGGGTGCACACACCCACGCAGACAAGAACACACTGAGACGTGAACACACGATCACTGTCAAGCGTACGTTCCCACCTCCCACACACTCACTATTAATACAGGGTGAATGGAGGGGATGTTTGCTGAGGTTATTTAAAGATTTCCCTCCAAGTTGGTTCACCCACGTTTCAACAGAAACGACGAGATGTTTGGGATCTTCTTACAAACATTGACTGTCTGAGTTAATATAGTTAAATATTCTACTGACACACTCACACTTCATAAATGACACTGCTGATAAAACACAAACCGGAGGTTTATTTAGCATCTGAGAGTTAATGACCGGCCCTGTTCATTTCAAAATAATGGAATAGAGAAAATCTATTTATTATAAATTATTTAAAAAAGATTTTTAATCTGATTCCAAGAAAAAAGCAGCCCTCAATAATAAGGCCCTTCAGTTTTAATGTTGCTTTTAAATTAATTTAGTTTTTCATTGTTTTCATTTTAAAGTTTCAAACTTTTCTGCTTTAAGCTGCAAATTAAGACTTAAAGCGTGAATCGAAGAAACTCGTTCACCTAAAACGTGAACAAGAGACGTTGCATATGGCTGTAAATACAGAAGTGGTGAGAACGGCTTAAGGTGTGATACATTTTTTATTGAGTGGGAACTTTTAAGCTGTAGGACTCTCAAGTTTCAGTGACAGGACCTAAAGGAAGCAGTGAGCTGCTGCAGCAGAGCTCCAAAGGAAAATGTTTTGCTGTTGGCATTAAAGACGAGATAAGAGACTCCAGACTGGTTCAGGATGATAGGACGACACAGTAATTCAAATAATCAATCATTGCAAGCCAGGATTGAAGGAAATATAAAATGCATTCAGTAGGAGTAAAAGTAAATAAGCTACCAACATGAAGCTGAGTCTGGGATGGATGAATCAAGATGGTGCAGACTGTCAACAGGACCTTTAGAGCAACAAACTCCTGTATTTTCCAAGGATCAAATCAATCCCTTTATGACCAGAGTGAACATCTTTTCTTAAGTTCTTTCAGTAGACGATGCACCAAACTATAATCTGCCTCAGTTGATGTGGCAACTGCTTCCAGAGTTGCCAGATCTTAGATCAGTCACCCTTTGGGAGGTGGTGAAAGAAGCAGCCAGACCCCGAGAACCGCATCAGACTGTCATGTAAAAAAAGAAACCAGAAAATCGGACAAAGGCTTTGGGGAGTGCAGAAGTTAAAGGGCTCAGATTTAGGCCTAGTCCACACGTAGCCGGGTTTTTTTAAACGAATATCCGCCCCTCCAAAAACTTGCATCCACACCACCTAGTTAAAAAAAAAACTCTGTCCACACATACTCGGATAAATACGTTGTTAAGGACATGCCAGACCTGTAGGCGGCAGTACTTCCTCCGTTCTTAACCTCGTCCTTCGTCTGTGGTCTTCCGCAAGGAGCAGTAATTCCGCTTGCAAAAACAAACAAGCAGAAAGCGCTTGGACAATTGATGGATCGGGTAGTGACAGAGCGCAGCTCTGAGGGCTTCCATGATGCTGGCTAGTGTAAACACAGGTCGCACACGTGATGTCAGCATTTATTGTCGTGGAAAGTGACGTTGCGGACCTTAAAACTCCGGTTTTGTCCGTCCACACGCAGACACCCAAAACGGAGTAAACACAGTTCTTCACTTTGGCCGGAGTTTTTAAAAAGATCCGTTTTCGTGTGAAAAAACTCAGTTTTCGTGTGGATGACAGGCCAAAACGTAGAAAAATATCTACATTTTGGCAGATCCCCGGCTACGTGTGGACAAGACCTTAGTTTTAAAATGATTTTATGAAGTTCAGAGGAGGAATCGCTTCTCATCGGGAGGGAAACTGTAATCATAGAAAAACAAAAACGTTACAATCGAACCAGCGATCATTTAGGAAAACGTTCCTGTTAGAAGTGTAAAATATACCAGATTTTATTAGCTGCAGACACACACACACACATGAACACACACACACACACGTCACACCTACACCAGGTAACTTCCCTCAACAGCCTATTTGTTGCTCAAAATAGCAACTTTAGTTTTGAAGTACTCTGGAAATTACTTAGTTTTATGTTTTCATTCTGGGAAATGTTTCTACTTGAGTGGCACTAACAACCCTTCATAGTTAGAAATACCAGGGGCGATGTGGTCCTTGCTTAGCTGAAGTTCAGAAGATGTTAATGTGGAAAACACAGTTTTATGGCGGTAAATTCAGGACATGTTTTAGAATAATATGGGCTACATGGTAGCACTGTTGGTAGCAAGAAGGTTGCAGGTTCAAATCCCAGTTGCAGACTTTCTGTGTGGAGTCAGCGTGTGTTTCCCGTGCATTTGTGGGTTCTCTCGAGGTGTTCCGGTTTCCTCCCACAGACCAAAATTGGACGTTGGGTTTATTAAATCTCTTTGGATAAAAGAATCTGACAAATAAATAAAAATGAACCCAAACATGTAAAAATAAATTTAAACAGAACTGGCTTTAAATCAAGTCCAACTTCCAGCAGCAAAAGTTGTTTAATTTCCCTAAATTACTAAAAACTAGCTCTCTGTCTCTAACACTCTCTTTCTCTCTCCCCGTGTGTGTGTGTCTCTGTCTCTCTCTGTCCATCTCTCCGTCTCCCTCTCTCTCGCTGTCTCTTTGTGTCTCTCTCTTTCTCTCTCTCTCCTTCTCCCTCTCCCTCTCTCTCCCTCTCCCTCTCTCTCGCTCTCTCTCTTTCCCTCTCTCTCTCTCTCTCTCTCTCTCTCTCTCTCTCTCTCTCTCTCTCTCTCTCTCTCTCTCTCTTATTTTTGTACTTTGACTGATTTGGACTCCTTCAGTCTCCCAAAGACAAAAATCCTAAGCACATCAATAATTACTCGTTACATCCCACACTTTTCCTCTTTGACAGGAAGAGCCACGGTTGTCCTGATTAATGTCAGGGTTTCATTCTGGAGACGTCAGGACTTTTTGTTCCTCCACAGAAGAAAGAAACCAGATTCCTGCTGATGTTTTTATTCTGATTGATCAAATCAAAGTTCTCCACGTCTGTTGAAGCTGGTTCTCTCTGATCCTATCTGACTTGTTAGTGTTATGGAAAGTGACTGCAGAGGAAAGACTTTAATGGGATAAAACATATGTTAACCAGTCATTTGTTGTCGTGGATGTTTTTATGACTAAATCACGATTGACTTATTAGCATTTACTTTTACTGAAAACGACTCATAAAAATGAAACTAAATATTTTTATTATGCAGCTTTTGAGCTTCTGCTTCTAGCCTTTTGTTGTTGTTTTAATGAGCAGAAGTCCCTGATAGAGTCCGTAGCCTTATTTCCTCCTCTGTGTTACCCTTTATCTTCATTAGTAGTGCATTATTGTTTTATTTGCATTCACAAAAGCAACAGAGGGCCATTAAAGACGATTCGGTGAGCGGAAAAGCCCAAGAAATTATCAGTCTTCCTTCTGTAATTGCCTTCAGCTAAATTGGTCCCACCAATTATTACATTTACCGTACAATTTGCATGCTAATAAGCAGGAGTGTCACTCATGTAGTCACAAATTCTGTTGGCGTTCGTCTCCTGTCTTCTGCTCTTGACGCCTCCGCCGTCGTTCTGTAGTTGTTCATTAAGTTGGAGAAGAACTCCGAGTTACTACTCAGCCTCTGACCTCCGTCTGCGCAAAGCTCCCAGGTGGGAATGTCGGAAAGGGAGAAACATGCTGACAAGGTGTGATAAATCCACAAAAGAGATTCTGTCATGCTGAGTGGCAAAGCGGTTTATATGTGACCAAAATTTGGGGAAAAAAAGTTTATATAAAGAATATTTGGTAAAAATCTGTGCTACTTTAGATTGTATTTACGTTTTTTGGTATGAACCCCAGTGAGCTCCTCTAGAACCATTAATGTTGCATAGTGGGGCAGCCGGTTAGCACACAGGTTTGATCCTGATCAGGTGATCCTCTGCTGGGACCCACAGAGCAGAAACACGCCTGTTGGGTGAATTAGGGAGAGTGAACTGGCTCTAGCTGTGATGGACCCACCTGGAACCCACAGCACCCCTCACCTTTCAGGTCATCGTTCTAAATCAGCATCATTTTATGTTTAGAGTTATTGGCTTTTGGGTCAATTAATCAGTGACATGTAACGATAAATGGTCTCTGTATAGGGTTTCTTATGGGCGACGGTGGCAGAGGAGTTAAGTGCTCGCCCCGTAATCGGAAGGTTGCAGGTTCGAGCCTTGCTTAGTCTGTCGCTGTGTCCTTGGGCATGACACTTAACCCACCTTGCCTGCTGGTGGTGGTCGGAGGGACTGGTGGCGCCAGTGCTCGGCAGCCTCGCCTCTGTCAGTGTGCCCCAGGGCAGTTGCGGCTACATCGTAGCTCATCCCCACCAGTGTGTGAATGTGTGTGTGAATGGGTGAATGACTGGTTGTGTTGTAAAGTGTCTTGGGGGTTTCCAAGACTCTAGAAGGCGCTATATCAAATACAGGCCATTTACCATTTCTTAGGGTTCTACAACCCCCCAAGGTGCTTTACAAATTCATTGACGCACTGATGATGATGATGAGCTACAATGTAGCCACAGCTGCCTTGGGGTGCAGCAGACTGCTGATTTCAGGTGATTCCTGAATAGAAATGTGACAATAAAGCAGAACCAAAGCTGTCCCTCACCAGCTGTAGATCCTCCACCAGGGGGCAGCAGACTGGATCTAGTAGTTTTGTGATGAAGGTACTAATCCTGATGAGTCAATACAAGGAAAACAATAACTAGAAAGATTTTAACAACTTTATTTAGCAGCAAGTAACAGCAAACAGCAATGAGATAAGATCAATTATAAAATCAAAGTAACATTAAAACCACATCAAAGGAAAGGTAACATTTCAATCAACACTGTAGAAATGGTGCCTCTCTGGACTAGATTTGCTGGATTATAATCTAGTTTGTACTGTACTACCTCCCTGTGACCATTTTATTTGCTTTTTTCTGTCAATCAGATCACTTGAAGCCAATAACCTGATCTAGAAAAATTTAAGACAAAACTGGACGGGCATTTCTTCAAGGGGAAATATTTGTTTTCATCTTTAGACAAAAAGACCAGAAAGCAACAAAGATGTTTAAAGATGTTCTTCTCCCTCCAGATAGACCGCGATCCCAGAAACCCGGCATACATCGCCACTCAGGGTCCACTGCCCTCCACCGTGGCTGACTTCTGGCAGGTAAAGACACACACACACACACACACACACACACACACACACACACACACACACTCATGAAAGGAAAATCAATACAGTCCCCTCTCTTAAATAAGAGTTAGCCGATTTTTATTAGTGCAGCAAGCCACACAGGAGAGCAGCTTGTTCTGTGGATGTCATTATTAATCTCTCCTTCCCCATAATGCTCCCCTCCTACACACACACATGCACACACACACACACACACACACACACACACACACACACACACACACACACACACACACACACACACACACGCCGTTGACCGCAGGACACACTGTTAATGCAGGAGGCAGCAAACACTTTTCCCGCTGTCTCAAATGTTGGATTGGGTTTGAATTAGAAAGTGGGAGATCGATACATTATTTTAGCCAGTTCTTGGGTCTGGTGTGTGAAGAGGTGGGAGGTCTGTGTCAGAGGGAAAGGTCCCTTTGTCCAACAAGATCCGTCTTTGTAAAATCCTGGTGGTGTGAGGAACCGGGATCGCCGTGCAGAGACAGAAACAAATCAGGCATTAATGTAGAGTCAGTAACATTCACTAAATAGGTTTCAGATGAACAAATAAAGTAGAATAAAGTCAATGTAACATTTGGTTTAATTAAATAAAAGCTTAGAAAAGGATGATTATTAAAAATTATGATAGACATCAGCCAAAATAGGAAATTGGGGTATCTACTGTTTTGGTTATCCAATTTATACAGGTCCTTCTCCAAAAATTATCATATTGTGATAAATTTCATTATTGTCTGTAATGTACTGATAAACATTAGACTTTTATATATATTAGAATAATTACACACAACTGAAGTAGTTCAAGCCTTTTATTGTTTCTAATATTGATGATTTTGGCATACAGCTCATGAAAGCCCAAAATTCCTATCTAAAAAAATTAATATATTTTATCCGACCAATAAAAGAAAAGTGTTTTTAATACAAAAAAAGTCAACCTTCAAATAATTATGGTCAGTTATGCACTCAATACTTGGTCGGGAATCCTTTTGCAGAAATTACTGCTTCAATGCGGCGTGGTATGGAGGCAATCAGCCTGTGGAACTGCTGAGATGTTAAGGAGGCCCAGATGCTTCGATAGCGGCCTTAAGCTCATCCAGAGTGTTGGGTCTTGCATCTCTCAACTTTCTCTTCACAATATCCCACAGATTCTCTATGGGGTTCAGGTCAGGAGAGTTGGCAGGCCAATTGAGCACAGTAATACCATGGTCAGTAAACCATTTACCAGTGGTTTTGGCACTGTGAGCAGGTGCCAGGTCATGCTGAAAAATGAAATCTTCATCTCCATAAAGCTTTTCATCAGATGGAAGCATGAAGTGCTCCAAAATCTCCTGATAGCTAGCTGCATTGACCCTGCCCTTGATAAAACACTGTCTGCTTGACCCTTACCAATCTTGGTTCAAAAAGGGCCACTCCACTGAAACTGCTGTTAGCAGTGACGGAATCCTTAAAAGAAGCTAGTGCCAAGATCCTCAGTGCTTATCCTGCTCGACTTATTGGCTGCATTTGACACTGTCAACCATGGCTTCCTTTTGTCCACACTCTCTAGCATGGGCATCACAGACAAAGCACATGCCTGGTTTGAATCGTACCTCACAGGATGATCATTCGGTGTATCTTGGCTTGGACAATACTCTACCGTGCACCATCTTGCCACAGGAGTCCCCCAGGGCTCTGTACTAGGATCTCTTCTCATTACCATATACACCACCTCACTGGGTGAGATAATTAGATCACAGGACTTTTCCTACTACTGCTATGCAGACGACACCCAGCTCTATCTGTCCTTTCCACCGGATGACCACACTGTCTCTGCACGAATATCAAACTGTCTCTCTGACATGTCAAAATGGATGAAATCCCACCATCTCCAACTCAACCTCTCTAAAACTGATCTACTTGTGATCCCAGCAAAACCATCCATACAGCACAATATCTCAATCCAGATTGACTTCCTATCTCTGGCTTCTTCAATGGTAGTTCAAAATCTGGGTTTTGTGATAGATGAACACCTGACCTTTAAGATCTGTTGCCCGTTCATGCCGCTTTGCGCTGTATAACATACGAAAGATCAGACCATGCCTAACACAACATGCCACCAAGCTCCTGGTGCAATCTACTGTCATCTCCCGCCTCGATTACTGCAATGCCCTTCTAACTGGTCTTCCAGCCTGTACTGTGACACCTCTTCAAATGGTCCAGAACGCAGCGGCGCGTCTGGTCTTCAGTCAGCCATAAAGAGCACACGTTACCCCTCTGTTCATTGAGCTCCACTGGCTACCGCTAGCAGCATGCATCAAATTCAAATTGCTAACACTAGCATACAAAGTCCGAGATGGTACGGCTCCTATCTACCTGAATACACTTGCAAAGGCTTACGTCTCGGCCTGGCCGCTCCGGTCATCACAGGATCGTCGGCTAGCAGTGCCTACGCCACGCCCAGGACAATCCAGACTCTTCCCATGCATTGTTACACAAATGTGGAATGACCTACCAAGCACTACCAGAACAGCGGCTTCCTTTTCAATTTTCAAGAAACTCCTGAAGAGACTGCTCTTCAGAGAGCATCTTCTTAACTAGCACCTTCCCTGCACCCGTCCCCCCTCTCTACCGTCCACTCCTTTTTCCCTCTCCATGGTTGATGTCAAGTTGTTGTTATTGTTGTTGTTAGCCTCAAGGGCAACATGCCAATTATCACTTGTAAGTCGCTTTGGACAAAAGCGCCTGCTAAATACATAAACATAAACATAAAAAACAGTGGACCAACATCAGCAGCTGACATGGCACCCCAGACCATCACTGACTGTGGGTACTTGACACTGGACTTCAGGCATTTGGCATTTCCCTCTGCCCGGTCTTCCTCCAGACTCTGGCACCTTGATTTCTGAATGACGTGCAAAAATTGCTTTCGTCCAAAAAAAGTACTTTGGACCACTGAGCAAAAGTCCAGTGCTGCTTCTCTGTAGCCCAGGTCAGGCGCTTCTGCCGCTGTTTCTGGTTCAAAAGTGGCTTGACCTGGGAAATGCAGCACCTGTAGCCCATTTCCTGCACACGCCTGTACACAGTGGCTCTGGATGTTTCTACTTCAGACTCAATCCACTGCTTCCGCAGGTCCTCCAAGGTCTGGAATCGGTCCTTCTCCACTATCTTCTTCAGGATCCGGTCACCTCTTCTCGTTGTGCAGCATTTTCTTCCACGCTTTTTCCTTCCCACAGACTTCCCACTGAGGTGCCTTGATACAGCACTCTGGGAACAGCCTATTCGTTCAGAAATTTCTTTCTGTGTCTTACCCTCTTGCTTGAGGGTGTCAATACTGGCCTTCTGGACAGCAGTCAGGTCGGCAGTCTTACCCATGATTGCGGTTTTGAGTAATGAACCAAGGTGGGAGTTTTTAAAAGCCTCAGGAATCTTTTTCAGGTGTTTAGAGTTAATTAGTTGATTGAGCTGATTAGATTAGTTGCTCGTTTAGAGAACCTTTTCATGATATGCTAATTTTTTTAGATAGGAATTTTGGGTTTTCATGAGCTGTATGCCAAAATCATCGATATTAGAAACAATAAAAGGCTTGAACTACTTCAGTTGTGTGTAATTATTCTAATATATATGAAAGTCTAATGTTTATCAGTGCATCACAGAAAATAATGAACTTCATCACAATATGCTAATTTTCTGAGAAGGACCTGTATTTTATCATAAAATAAAAATAACATTATCCTAGTGGGTCAAATCATCCTGATTTACCTTTTTTTCTTCATTAAACACAGAGTGATGAGGGTTTGTTCACTGCTGCCTTCGTCAGAGCAACCAAATACTTATTTTTCTATTTCCTAGATCTCTTTTCAGAATAACTTACCATGCTTTTGTAGAAGGCCGTGTTTCAAATTCTTGGTTCAGGAGTTCATTGCAGGTGTGGGTCACTGAAAAACTGGAAAAAAAGACTCCAAATCCTGCCGTGCCGTCTCTGCAGCAGACATGTTGGTGCGTATCCAAGTGTTTCTAGGCAATTTTGCCCTGAGTACAGCTTGTAAGGTATCCATCCGTACCAGAGACTGATGCAAACGTATTGATTAAAGGAGTGAACTGCACCTTTAAGAGCAACCATCTCATGTGGCCCTGGAGCTGCAGGCTGCATGTGAAAGGCTAGAAAATAAAAATAAAAATAGAAAAAACTTTAAAAACTATTTACTTGCAGGATGGGTTAAGAATATTCCAGATGAGTTAGGGTTAGGATTAGGTAAAGAAAGCCCTCTAAGTGTGCTGCAGCCTGCAGATCCATCTGTTTGCTTAACAGGTGTTATACCTTATTCTGCGACCCATCACATTTTGTGACCCCAGGGGGCAGTGTTGCGTTTTGTTGCGTCTGTACATCCTGAATTGACATAAAAGAAGAAGATGCTACGTTAAAACCGTAAACTACGTAAGCTTTGAGGAAGTTCTGCGGCGCGGACCATGGATATTAAAAAGAACGTTTGTTAATGTTTATTGCAAACAAACGGGACAATAAATGCAGCGATAACCAGGGCTTTGACAAGAAATGTTTGCTAAAGTTAAACATTGATTTTACAACATGCAAGGCCTGCAGGTAAAATTTTCAGAACTTCCATTTATTGAAATGAATTGTTGTGATCCACATCCTCAGTTTATTAGAAACCACTGCAGATTATCTGGTTGCTACGGTTTTTTTCCTGTCACTCCACTGCCACTCATATGTACTGGTGGAGATAAAAGGGAAATAAAATGACACAAACATCATGAAACGCCTTTTGTTGTTATTATCTTTAGTGAAAATTAAAGACATCTGCATTATTACTGAGATACAGATGGCCACATTCTGTGATAGCCACTATCATATTGTGTGACCTTACTGTAACTTCAGTTATTATGATTTTTACATCACACAAACTGTTTCTGGTAACTTCTCTGATGATGCAGTTTATAAAAAAGTGCATTTGACCTCTGACATCTGCAATATTACTGAGATGCAGATGGCCACATTCTGTGATAGCCACTATCATATTGTGTGACCATGGTCCGCGCCGCAGAACTTCCTCAAAGCTTACGTAGTTTACGGTTTTAACGTAGCATCTTCTTCTTTTATGCCAATTCAGGATGTACAGATGCAACAAAACGCAACACTGCCCCCTGGGGTCACAAAATGTGATGGGTCGCAGAATTCGGTGCAACACCTGCTCTAATCCAGCATCCTGTGGCACTGTAGTCCAGCTGATTTAGTGGGTCTTGCCGACAGACCTCCTCCTTCCTGAAACGAACAAGATGTGCACTCAACTTTTACAGAGAAGCAAAACGAGTTTGAGTAAAGTGAGTATTTTGGTTTTAATAAAGGGAACTCGTCCATCCGGCTCCAGGAGAGTTCTCACCCTGTCAGCCGAAGCAAATTAACACCATTCCTCAAAAAAGTGCACGTCACGGTTTTAGATCCATGAGACTAATCAGTAGAGCGGCGGGGAGCTGAGGGAGAGGGGGAGGCAGAGAGGGGCAGTAACTCAACACTCACCACAATTAACATCAGCTAAATCTCCGTCAGGCTGTGGTGGTGCTCCAGCCATTCTGATGATCCAACCCAGTGATGTGAGTGCGATGTTGTTTTATGGCCCTCGTTAATGCCTCTGATCAGAGCCCAATGGGTCTCCTGAGCCGGACCGGGCCGGCCCAGCTGTGAGGTTCCAACTGTCATCAGGAAAAACACGAGCAAGCGCCAGCTGTGGCTGCACAGCGACCCAGACGAGGAGGAGCGCCGCCTTTACGGCAACACTAATTACTGTTCATGATGCCTGACTTCCTCGTCGTGTCTCACCAAGGTTTAGGAGCGCGAGCAGGTCTCACCTCCACTCTCCTCCTGCTCCTTCCACAATGATAGCTCACAGGAAAATGAAGCTAGTTACGAACTAATACCCGAGTGAGTGAGTGGGTGAGTGAAGACACACATCAGGGCTCTCTTGGCAGGTTTCAGAAGGCGTTGACAGCATCACATGAGATTGCATTCCTCATCAGGCCCTCTGACACTCCGAGGATATGACTCCTTCTCTGGAGACCTGGCTAAATGCTGAACATTTCAGCAAAAGTTTCAGTTTTTCCTGAAGAACGTCGGGCCGCATGAATCATCTGCTGTGTTGAGAGGCTTCAGCTTTATCATAAAATAGTTGTGAAGCTGCGCTGTGCTTCCAGATGGTGTGGGAGAATGGCTGCGTGGTCATCGTTATGCTGACGCCTCTCGTCGAGAGCGGGGTGAAGCAGTGCTACCATTACTGGCCGGATGAAGGATCCAACCTGTACCACATCTACGAGGTAAACAGGAACCAGACCTACACACAAAATGACTTAACCACCTAGAGAAGTTTAAATCAATGCTTTTGGATTCAAACTAACTTCAGCACGTTTGATCCTGATAAGGGTTTCCAAGTGTCAGTTTATAGATATTATATTTATATTCCTGGAGGACATTTTAATATGGAAAAATATCCAACAGACCTGAAAGTGTCCTAACAGCAGGTGGTGTGTAGGACTGGATTAGAAGTGGACCACCAGGCTTAACAACTTGCTTGATCTCTGCTGACAGGTGAACCTGGTGTCTGAACACATCTGGTGTGACGACTTCCTGGTTCGTAGCTTCTACCTGAAGAACATGCAGACCAATGAGACCCGGACCGTGACTCAGTTCCACTTCCTGACCTGGCTCAACCAGAGCGTCCCGGAGACCAGCCGGACGCTCCTCGACTTCCGCAGGTAAAGAAAGTTCTCGATGTTTACCTAAAGCTCTCTAAACCTGACTGTCATGCCCACTGCTGCAACATTTTCAGACGAGAAGCTTCACAGAAACGTTTAAAGCCACATAACAGAAACCATTTAGTTCCATATTAGCTAAGAAAATAACCTTTTAACTGGTTATTTGTTCACTTTGCTTTAACAATCAAAAGGATTTGAAATAAACCCCATAAAATCAGCTATGGTGCAAAACAAAAAGCACAACAGATGTCCTCTTTTCACGCATCGTGTCCTTCTGTCTCTGAATTTTGAAATAATCTCTTTTACAGATTTTCTGACGGTTTTTCTTTGACATTTTTGGGGCATAAACAAGAAATCTAGGGCCATTCATACAATTCAAGATTTAATAACCATTTGAGCCCGAGCGTCCCCTAATTGGGGGACAAACAGGTGTAGCAGCAAAAGGCCTCGGGCCCAAAGCCATGAAAGTTATTTGCATTCTTTAGTTGCACCTGCAAAAGAGACACAATGAACATTTTTCCTTTACATTAAAGAGCAAGTTACCCCTACCAGATTCTTACTCAACTCCCACTTCCTGTTTACAAAAGTGCAACAAATGCTGTTGCCTAGCAGAACGAGAGGGCAGAGCCGCTAACAAATACACACACTTACGACAAAGTGACATCATAATCTACCATCTAACATCATAGTGTACCTCTTAGCCAATAGCGATGGCAGATTTAAATTCAAATGCAGTGCTGAGTTTTTACCTGACGACGGCGCAACACTGACAGTTTTAGGCAGAATACTTACATTTTAACTAAGATGCACTAAAGTGCCAAATTATTTACGACATTTGTCTACAGCACAATCAGACACCCATTTATATAGTTTATCAGCAAAAAAATGTTGATTTGGAGTGACTTGCTCTTTAAAGAGCAAGTCACCCCTTATCAAAGTATTACTCTACTTCCACTTCCTGTTTGAAAAATGCAACAAATGCTGTTGCCTAGCAGACCGAGAGGGTGGAGCCGCTAACAAATACACACACACACAGGCTCACAACGACATTGTAACATCCTATGGTACCAGCTAACGTTCTAAGGTACCTCTTAGCCAATAGCGATAGCAGATTTAAATTCAAATGCAGTGCAGAGTTTTTACCTGACAACGGCACGACACTGACAGTTTTAGGCAGAAAATTTAAATTTTAACTAAAATGCAGTAAAGTGCTAAACTATTGACTACACGTGTCTGCAGCACGATTAGACACGCATTTATTTAGTTTATCAGAAAAAAAGTTGATTTGGGGTGACTTGCTCTTTAAACAGGATTTCCAGAACAACTTTCCTCGGGATATTTGCTAAATTTTGACCAGGCTTGTCTGGATTTGTTGGTTTGTTTGTGCATCTGAGGAAACCCAAATATCAAAGTGTTCTACGATCTACATGATCGTTCTTAATTTGACATGTGCAGATGCTGGTTAGTCCCATATATTGTGTTTCATTCTTAATTAATTAGAAAATCAATAGAAATCAGTCAAAAAGCATTTAAACTACCCCCCCCCCCCCCCACACACACACACACACACACACACACACTCCAGCACCAAGCCCTCAGGAGCTCTTAAAAGGCCATAATAAACCAGATCAACACATTTATGCTCTGACTGAAGAGTTTTACCCGACAGACGCTTCACTTTGATCTGCATCACTACAATTGAAACTTTTGTCTTTTACTAACTTTAACTCCAGGAACCCCGTTTCTTTTATCTTTATCACAGATTTTGAATCTGATTATAAATTTGACAGAACGTAAACGATCAATAATGGAGAAATCAGGTATGAAAACAGCTCCTTCGGTAGCTTTTTTGACCCTGAGGAGAAAAACTCGACATCCTCAAACATCCTGGCCAGTCAAGTTTAATTCTGGATGTGTTGAGCGGTGCTTTATCATTGCTGCTGTCATAAGTACTGCTTTCCTTTGCCCTTTGACCCTTTCCACACTGATATACTGTATTACCTATTAGCTGGAGCCGCCGGGCCCCTCTTGGAGCGGTCGACCCCAGCTCAGGTCTTGATACAGACCTGGTGTCGCCACCGTACTCCTGCACATCTGTCAGGTGTGAGGTGTTTTTCGAGAAAAAGGCTCTGCTGGCTGTCGCCATACACCATCAGATTAGAAATATTGCTTTTACTCACAGGGCGGCCGGGTCACAACACAATGAAGAAAGCATCCAGGGAGAGATTTTTCACTTTTATTACTACGGTTATTTCACAATAAAAGCCCGGCCTGTCTTTTGTTGTTCTGTTCTGGTTTGTTTTATTTTTACCTGGATGTGATGAGGATGGCGGCTGAAGTCTACCTCCATGTTTTATGCTCGTGCCAGCCTGCTTTACTCACTCTGGACTGACCGAGCAGCGCTGCTTAAATCCTCTCTCAGCTTCTCCCTCTTGTTTTACCGGCTAACTTGCGGTTGCCAGTGTCATTTTTGTGATGTTGCAGCTAGTAAAATGAGTTCAGTTGCATAGTCACAAAAGTGATCATTGGAGACTGTGATTCTACAACCAGGGGACCTCATCCCCCCCCCCAACCTTTTACTCCTCCTTTTACCTCCTCCTCCTCTGCCCTCCTTTACTCCTCCTCCTCCTGTCTCTATCCACCATGTGCTCAGTGATCTGAGATGACCTCCTCCCTTTCTGCTTGTTCCTGGTTTGCTTGACTACCTCTGACACCCCCCATGGTTGCTTTTGTCATCCTCTCCCCCACCCTGTTCCATCCATCTCTGTCGGTTTCTGTCTTATCTGACGACTTTTGACCCGCTGAGTTAAGAACACGTTCACACCAAAATGAAGCTTTTCACAATTTCATCTTTTTTAGACGAGACTGAAAGAAATTGGCCACCTCTGACCTTTTTCTGAGATTGCTTTAAAAAAAAAGTCACTTGAGCAGAGTAAACAATAGCCGAACAGGATCATGCAAATCCTTGTTTTTGACACTTTCGGACTCGAGTAATCATTCAATTATTTAAACAGATGTTGCTTTTGCTCTTTTTTCTTCTGGCTTTTTCTGAGTATTTCTGCTTAATGATCGGCATTTTGCACTCGGGCGTTTTGCACTCAGCTGTTTTGCACTCGGGTGTTTTGCAGTCAGGCATTTTACACTCAGGTGTTTTGCAGTCAGGCGTTTAGAACTCAGGCGTTTTGCACTCAGGTGTTTTGCACTCGGGCGTTTTGCACTCAGCTGTTTTGCACTCGGGTGTTTTGCAGTCAGGCATTTTACACTCGGGTGTTTTGCAGTCAGGCGTTTAGAACTCAGGCATTTTGCACCCGGGCGTTTTGCAGTGGAGTGTTTTGCAGTGGAGTGTTTTGCTTTCAGGCATTTTACACTCGGGTGTTTTGCACTCGGGTGTTTTGCACTCGGGTGTTTTACACTCGGGTGTTTTGCAGTCAGGCGTTTAGAACTCAGGCATTTTGCACCCGGGCGTTTTGCAGTGGAGTGTTTTGCTTTCAGGCATTTTACACTCGGGTGTTTTGCACTCGGGTGTTTTGCACTCGGGTGTTTTGCAGTCAGGCGTTTAGAACTCAGGCATTTTGCACTCGGGCGTTTTGCAGTGGAGTGTTTTGCAGTGGAGTGTTTTGCAGTGGAGTGTTTTGCAGTGGAGTGTTTTGCTTTCAGGCATTTTACACTCGGGTGTTTTGCACTCGGGTGTTTTGCACTCGGGTGTTTTGCAGTCAGGCGTTTAGAACTCAGGCATTTTGCACTCGGGCGTTTTGCAGTGGAGTGTTTTGCAGTGGAGTGTTTTGCTTTCAGGCATTTTACACTCAGGTGTTTTGCACTCAAGTGTTTTGCAGTCAGGCGTTTAGAAATAAGGCATTTTGCACTCGGGTCTTTTGCACTCGGCTGTTTTGCACCTGGGTGTTTTGCAGTCAGGTGTTTTGCACTCGGGTCTTTTGCACTCGGCTGTTTTGCACCTGGGTGTTTTGCACTCGGGTATTTTGCAGTAAGGCATTTTGCATTCGGACGCTTGGATGGTCAAAAGCAAATATGTAAAAGTTTTAACTGGACACATATTTTACTGTTAGAAATCTGGTTCACCAGAAAAATACTGAAACATTTAATAACAGGGATTAATTATAGACATATTCAGAGGTCGCAGTCTGCATTTCCACTTTTACAGAAACATGGAAACATCTCCTTCCTCACAATCTCCTCCTGTCTTTCATTTCTCCGCCTGTTAATCTGATCTCTCGCTCTCCGTCAAGCCTGAATCTTTCTTACGGGGTATCTCCTTCTCCTAACACCCCCACCCCTCAACCTCCCACCCTGCCTGTTGGTGATCTTCTGCTGGCTGTTTCCATGGTAACATCACTTGTCATTGTCCTCAGCCAGTTCCGACTGTTCGGTTCAGGGGCTGGAAAGACTTCCTGACTTTGGTGATTGTGATGTTGCTGCTTTATCGCTGATAAATAAAACTCTTGTGC
Source organism: Nothobranchius furzeri (assembly GCF_043380555.1). Lineage (NCBI taxonomy): Eukaryota > Metazoa > Chordata > Actinopteri > Cyprinodontiformes > Nothobranchiidae > Nothobranchius > Nothobranchius furzeri. The sequence continues at coordinate 37,313,447 of NC_091751.1, forward strand.
ATTTATTGTAAAACTGCTGCTGCTCAGTTTGATCTCAGTCCCATCCATGGTTAGGTCATCAGATCTTACATTTGATCTTTATTTAAATTTAAGCCTTTTGTCTTTTCTTGTACAGAGAGCATTAGTGTCTCTTGGAAGATAAATAAGATTAATCATTGTGGACATAGAGTCAAAATGTCAAAAGTTGCGCACATTTTTCCGCTAAGTTTTCTTTCATAAATCCCAAACTTTGCATGGAAAGTTGCTCACGCAATTTTCCGACCCCGTTTTGTGCGTAAGCAAGCTTGATAAATGAGGCCCCTGGGCTTTAGGAAGATAGAGTGTAAAAACCACCTTAGAGGATGGGACGTATGTCTGCTGATGACCCGTGGCATATAGGTCAATATGTAGGTGAAAACTGACCATTTCTGGACATTACAATATCAAATATTTAATTACAAATGTATTCCCAAACGTTTCATGACTAAAGCAGGCACAAATGTTACATTTTCCTCTAGATTTAAACGTACATACATAGATTACATTTTGTAATCGAGTACAAGTCAGAGTGAAATTGTTTAAGAGCAAAAATATCATTCCAACAATCATAAATTGTCTCCCCTTTAGGTTGTATTAATCATATAAAAATGTATAATTGTTTAAGCTGATTTGTATTAATCTTTCCTGAAGAGCCCAGATGCAGGCGTTCTGACATCATGTGATGATGTTTGTAATTATTTTGCTATTTCTGTTTTTTTACAGGAAAGTAAACAAGTGCTATCGTGGTCACTCGTGTCCAGTCATAGTCCACTGCAGGTACGTACGATGATCACTAAACCAGTCATTATTTTATTCATTTATGTGAACTTTGTGCAGCCAAACACTGTAAATATTTAATCTTTTACTCAGAAAATGTAAAGCGTCTCTTGTCAGACTGGAAATGAGATATTAAATACCCAAAAGGTGATTTGATGAAGACAAACTGTCCACGGAGGAGGGTGACGCTTGGTTAGAGGTTTATGTAAGAGCTGTTGCAGCTGTTGTGTTTGCGTATGTATGTGCAATCACATCTGCATGTCCTCCCCACCTGAGAAGGAAACAGCATTTTGCTTTGAAATCCAACTTTTTTAAATGAAAACTTCCAGAACGTATATTCTGTGTCAGCTCACTGCTGCACTAAGTGATCTATTATTCATTATGTCTTCATGGCTCCTTCAGTGTGAAGAAAATCTACTTCTTTGTCAGTCTGCACCAGAATATTAAATCTGTCTTTAAGGAGCTTCGTCCATTTGGAAGTTTTCTGTGATTTTATTTATATGAATGCTGGAAATAATCAAAAAATAGCAGAGATAATGTCCGTGTGCTGACAAAATATCAGATTTTAAGTCTGTTTTTGTTCTTTTTCTAAGTAAATTTCAAATGTAATAAATAAGCCTCTCCTTCTGAAGGGTCGCCTGGTAAATGGCTCTATCTTCATCTCATGTCAGGACATCCTCTAATGCAGCAACATGACATTCATCAGAAGCCAAAACCTAACAGGTGCCTCCAGAGTTCAGGTTATTGAAGTAAACCAAACCACGTGAAGGGGCAGCAGTATAGATGAGAGAGTGTAGAGTTTTATTTCCAGATGTTTTTCCCAGCGCTGGCGCTCCAGTAGCTCTAATGGATATGGAGAACAAGCTGAAGCAGTCCTGGGGAGGAGCGAGAGGACGGAAGAGTGTTTTTACCAAAATGTAATAATAATCACTCTGGAGTCCATTTCTACCTCCTCCTGTTTAATGATCACCTCGGTTACTAAAGGTGTGTGCAAAACCAGAGAAGGTAGCAGACACCTCCACTAATTTACCCAGCAGAGTGCTGAAACACACACACACACACACACACACACACACACACACACACACCCCTGCTGGTGCTGAATGGGATACATCATATTTGTTTATGCAGACATGAATATGTTTGCTGATATTTACCTAAAACCACAAAATGAAAAATACTGATGTTCTTGTCTTTAGCGTCTGAAACACCCATAGACAGTCCCAGTACCTCCTGAGGATTTGTTGTTGGTACCGGAGAGGTGAGACCTCAGCAAATAAAAGATAAAAACAAGGTTAGACTTTGGTTTAAGCTCTCCAGTATTTCTGTTTGAACCTAAGCAGATTCCCAGGATGTGACATCATCAGATTTGCGATGAAACTCTCTCTCATCAGGACCAGAACATCCTTAATGACCCTCAGGAGGCCGGCAAAGGGAACTGATTTGTGAAAATCTAAATTCAAACACATTTCCATGTTTACCACATTTACACGGACTTCAGCGGTGCATAGCAGCTCATTTTCACATCGTCTCTTAAAAGTAACTGTTACTGTGCTTTAAAAGCCTCATACTTCACACTATTCTGTTTTGTTTCAGGCACACACAAAAAGCGATGATTTTATGCAGTTTTATGATAAAAGGTTTCAGCTTGGTGATGTATTTGCAGACATAGTGTTCTTGTGTATAACCACTCCTTTACTTGTGAAAGGATGAGTCATTCCTACAGGCTTGAAGAAGCTAAGTAGTGGATAAAAGAAAATATCCAGTTGTATTAATGCACTGATAAAGGAACATTTTTAATCCTAAATGAGTGGAAAGGAAATTCAAATGATCCCGCTTTGTGTCTGCAGCGACGGAGCGGGAAGAACCGGAACCTACATCCTGATCGACATGGTCCTCAACAGGATGGCTAAAGGTGGGTGTGGCTGTTGTCTAGGGAAGCGTTACCATGGCAACATGCATTTTTCCTCTCAGAACTGTCTCTATAGGGAGAGAAAGGCTTTCAGGGTTGTGTTTTTAATGATGTTTAATTAGATGATTAGAGTGACGAGTTGGATCGAGTCGTGACCTTTTCCATTAACACACCCGGTTCCACCTGCTGCCTCTGAAGCTGCTTTTTACAGAACTGCTTCTGTTTAGTGGGTTTTGGTTTAATTACTGCTAATGAGTGTCTGGTTCATTACCTCCGTTGGCACTTTAGTGTCATAACGCTGCCTCGGATTCTCATGTAACACCGACAAAACCCAGTTAAACTCAATCAAGTCCAAAGAAAGACATGACAGCAGGGCTGTTAGAATAAAAACATGGTGATGAACAAATGATGGAAATGGTTAAGGATGGTGCCAGTATGGAAGGGACCACAATAGAGAAGAAAGACACAGCTTTCGTGTAACACTTCCTAAAATTTGTGTGTAGAAATATTTGACATGAGCTGAAATTACATTGTCCCAAAATCTCTACGTGAAAAAAGATCAAGATGTGTAAAAGTGTGACTGGTCCAGGGTTGTTGTTCCCAATGGTTTGTGGCTGCAGGTACACACATACACACCAGTCACATTAAAAGGGAAATATTACACATCATAAAGCGTGCCCTAAAATTCAGACTTGTAGTGACTTCTGGGGAATATTTCTATACTAATGTTTAAAGTTAACCCGTTTGGGGCTTGTAGTGGCCAGGTACACGTGAACGTCACGGCGCTTTTAAAATCTCAGGTTTGGTCGTGACGACAGCTCCCTGCAGGGCCAGACAGGAAATAAAACTCCTAGAGCTTGTTTTCCCAGTGGGAAAGGCTTTGGAGGAACCACCCCAACCACCTTCCCTGACTGTTTCTGATGAGGAGGAGCAGCAGCTCTACTCATAACTAACTTGGTAAATTATTTGTCGCACAGACTGACAATAATTTACAGCTGACCATTCATGCTGAGATGATCAAATATTCTGTTTTTCCCTGATAAACATCTTTTTGTTGCACCTCCATCATTATAACAGATATCCTCATGGAAGCCTGTACTGTCGGCATTTCGGCAAAGGCGCAAATCCTCTGGTAACCATGGAAACGAGTCCAGCAACAGTCAGAAAACGATCTCCTGGTATCCATTTCCAACACAGAGTCAAAAATTCCAGTTTCTTCATGAAAATCAAAGTAAGGAAAGAAGGAATGGGTCACATTTCAGTTCATCTAGATCTCAGACTTTTGTTCTGTGCAGCAAAAGCAGCGAATATCTTTTTGTTTCACTGCGTCCTGCGGCGGGGCCACGCCTGCAGCAGAACGAGCTCCTGGGTCTTTAATTCCACATCAAAGGTTCAGTTCAGCATCAGTGACCGTTTCCCAGGCTGTCACACTGTGATCACAGAACCCGAGAATCTGGAACCGATGGGCGGAGCCTCGGGGGAGCTGTTGGAAGAAAGGGGAGGGGCTTCCGGACACTTTGTGTGTGTGTGGAGGAGAAACCTGCTGTGTCCGCATTCAGGAATATTTCTGCTCAAAATAATAAAAAGAATCGTCAAAAAGCGTTTCACACCCATGGTGGTTTAGTCACTCCTGTGATGTTGGAAACCTTGTGAGCAAATCTGAAACGGCGCCCCAGTACACTCGGGTCAGATGTTCGTGCAACAAACTGGAATAAACACAAAGATTTAATCTCTTTATTAATAAAATAATCTCTTCTTTTTGGGTTCTTTAGGATGAGATTCAGTGAGAGAATTTGGGATTCCACCTCAAATTATTGCTTTCAACTGACTATGTGGAAACGGAACAATCTTTATTTGAGGAGTCTGAAAGCTTTCTGTGTTAAAGTTATTTTATTGGATCTGAAGAGTGTTCATAAACCTCTGGCTGGTTAAAACACTAAAACCAAAGAAGGAAAGATAGGGAAGGGGAGGGAAAGAGAAGGGAAGGAAAAGGGAAGAAAAGAAGGGGAAAAAACATAATCTTGGCGATGAAATTAAATTATTGTACTTTTATTCTTTATAGAATTTTGGTTGTTTCTTTTATTTATTTATTTGTGCTTTTGTGATTGTCCTGCTCAATGTCAGGGTTGTTAAAGCACGTTGTACAATGTCAAACTCAAAATAAAAAGTTAAAAAAAAATAATTCTTGCTTTGCAAAGTTTGGTTTAGGAACGCTCCGTTGGAACCTCCGCAGCCCCTAGCAGCGTTCTGGCTGGCCACTCAGAGTTCTCTATAGGGGTTTCAATCTGCTTTGTGGACCAATCATGGTGCTCTATCCACTTTGTGGGCTAATCAGGATCCTCTATTCCTCTGGTGGGCGGGATGATGCAACAGAGTGGACATATCATTTGAAACAGCTTTTACATCAATTTAGGACAATTTGGACTAGAATCAGGAGCAGATTGATGTATTTAAGTCCTTTATTTAGAAAAAAATGATGTATTTTTACCTGCCTCGTTTACCAACATCCGTTGCAGTGAGTACGTCACGTTGCTCATTGTCCAGTAGCGTGCGGCGATCATTTGAAAGACAACGGTAGAACCTGCCGTACGACTGAGAGCCATCAAAGGAGCACTGCCAGACTAACACTTTAATCTAGTCTGGCTTGCCAGGCTACCATTCTGCTGCTTCAGCTGCTGAATAAATAAAACCAAACCAGACTAAAGGCAGATGCCAGGTTTGAAGGTTTTAATCTGTGTGTTAATTTTTGCGTGTGCCCCCCCCCCCCCCCCCCCCCCCACACACACACACACACACACACTCAAACTGAAGGATTGTAAATTAGCTTAGGAATTATCAAGGGTTGAGGTGGGGTTTCTATGGATCTCTTGTAGAAAAGCTTGCCCATTATTCTTTCCCAAACTCTTACCCCATCACTTACACACACACACACACACACACACACACACACACACACACACACACACACACACACACACACACACACACACACACACACACACACACACACACACATCTTAATAGTTTTTCAAGGTCTTTTATCTAATCCTGCACTTATCAGGTCCAGCATGTCCACCTCTCAGCTGCAAGTTCCTTCCTAAAGCATCTCATCCCCGATTTCTTAGGGGCTTACAGAAACATAAATGAGCCAGAGGTTTCTAAACTATTCTCTCCTTTTTCAGGCTTCCATGCCTTCAAAGCAGTTTTATCAACAGGAAAGCTTTATTTCTCTGTCTTAGACACTATCCATTTTGAGATTTATCAGAAAGAACACAATAGCCCTTCGTTTGTTGAGTTCTTTCCTCCTAAAAAGAAGTAAACCAGCGAGTGTGTGTTCCTGCTAGAATGGACTCTATTGTGTTGCTCTGAAAACTTGTGAAATAGAAAGGAGAAGCTGTGGGAATGAAGTGTTCTTCCACCATTTATGCTCCTCTCCAAGCAGGCAAGAGAAAGCCTCATTATGTGTCGCCAAACAGAAAAAAGTAATTTTTGCTCTTTTTGTCTCTTTAGAATTTGGGTAGCGAAGGAGGTGAGGATGAGAAACAGGCAGGAAACAAATGAAATGTTTTTCTTCTTCTCTGTAATTTTAATTGTTGCTCCCACGTCTTTGAGCATTTCACTTCTCATCGACTTGTCTACCTTCGCTCTTAACATCCATTCTTCTGCTGCCTGCCTGACTAATCTTTTGTCTTTCCTCTCCGTCGTCTTCCTTTGTGATGCCTGCGCACCAGTAATTACGCTCCTTTGACATTAGAAGGTGATTTGAATGTGTTTCAAAAGCAGCATGCACTTCATTTCTCTGCCAGGAAATAATAGTTCAGTCTAAAACATTCACTAAAAGAAAACTACATTAACAGCTTTATTAAAAAGATGTATTGCCAGAAATATCACTTTGATGCACTTTTGTCTCTGCCCTCTGAGTGCGTTCAGAGCATCGCACCTCCCATTTGTCCTCACTTAAAACATCTGCTGCAAAACTGTGATTAAAGTCACTATCTTAGGTGAGTTTGTGGCTTTTTCTGGAAAGTTGAGCGAAATTATTGATGCAGTTGCAGAGTTTAGCACATAAAACTTTAGCTCAACATCCGTGACATTTACTCACTAAAAGCCATTCTTCTGAAAGCTGAAGTCGCACTTAAAGGCACCAGCTGAAGTTTTACATCTACAGATTACGTTTAGAGGGTTTTACTCTACAAATAGACCCACACATTTAGAAAAGGCTGAGCGTCCTCACTAACAGACAGGTTTGCATGACGATCACAGAATCATCAAACAGTTCACAGCTTTCAAAAGCCTCCCAGCTGATGTCCTACTCCATGGATGTTTTATTTATTCTTCTTGCTACTTCCTGTAGCCCACCCTCTCTTTCTCATTGGCTGTTGACGACAGGTGACACAGTTGGGTCGGTATCCAGTGCACACTGCCCTGATGCGTCTAAAATCACCTCCAGCAACTCAAGCATGTCTGACAGACTGCGAGGCGGTTCTTTACCACCTCTCTTCCACAGATTCTCATGGCAGCTAGCCATGCTGGCTTTGGAATGGTTGATAAAATCTGCAAAAATATCTTTTATAATGCAGACCAACATAAAAACACTGTCAGCTGTAAGGTCCAGCTGGCATAAAAGCTGGGATTCTACCATAACACACACACACTCACACACACACACACACACACACACACACACACACACACACACACACACACACACACACACACACACACACAGATGTAATGGAATTAAATGACTGTTTTCCACCTAAAAGTCATCCTCAGCAAGAACTAATCTGCATGAGATATTGCCTCAAGGTCTCATGCATTTGCTTCTAAACTGTTTTCCTTTCCAGCTCAAGAGAAGAATGAAGATAAAGGACTCTTTCTTTTTAATAAATCAAAGAACTCCATTTTAATAAGCTAATAAAACAAAGTGTTAGTCAATAATAATGTGGACCAATCTGTGAAATGACAATGTTATGATTAGTAAGTTTTAATAAGTAATATGACTTTAATCTAGCTGCACTAGACATTCTAATTCACATAATGTAAACGGACGACACATTGTTTTTACTCATCCAATCAGAACCTTCCTTTCTGAAGCGTGGCATAGTCTCTGTGGTGTTTATAAATCTGCCAACTTTAATTCGGCCAGAAATCAAAACATCCAGATTAATAAAACCAGTTTCCACACCATCTTAAGTTCAGTTCACCGCATTCTTAAGGACAAGTTAATGATTCAGTTCATGACAGTTCTCTGCAGTTCATCGCATTCTAAGAGAAGTATCTGACCGGCCACCTGGACATCCTTTTTAAGCCAAGAGCCAACAAGCTGGATAAAATCTGTTGCATTTTTACCAACCAAGCAACGGTTCCTTTCAGAATAAAAGCTGAACTCACAGACCCAAAGGGGGTCCATCTGACACTGTCAACCAACTGTCGCTTTTTACCTGGAGACAATCCAAAGACTAGTCTGTCGTACTGTTGACGCTGTTTCATCGGCTCCGGTACCGAAAGGTGGGTTTGGGGTACCTGGCATTCTGGATCTGTACAGAGGTTTCCTCATAAGGGTATGTGTGGAGCGACAATATAGCGTCTCATGTGTTTATGAAACTACGATCATAGCTTAAGAGCAAAACATCACAACATCATTCAGACTTGCTTCTCCGGATACGAGAGTTCTGATTACAACATCACTCACACATACACCATTCATCTCACGTCTCATTCACACCAATATCCATTCATTCACTTAGAATTTAGAGTTAGTCTTGTTTAAAATTGTTTAGAAATAAATCTTCTTAAACGTTTTAAAGGTGACTCTCTCTTCTCTTGTCTCTCAGTTAATACGAAGTGTTACATAATCCCTGCAATAAAAAGTTCCAATCTTCTGGTTAAAAGTACCCAAAGCTCCATAAGATTTATTTCCTATTTTCTATGGAATCTAATGTCTTATGGTTCATTAAATAGATGTAAATTAAATCCTTACACAGAGCATGTTTCTGAAGATGATTTTTCTGTTCCAAACAAAAACAAAAACTGGTAAAATCATCAGTTCTGACAGTTTCTTGTTGCTTCTTTCAATCATTTTTCTATTTCTACTTTTTTTTTTTTTTTTTTTTTTTTTGTCAGGTGCCAAAGAGATTGATATCGCTGCGTCGCTGGAGCACCTGCGGGACCAGAGGCCAGGAATGGTCCAGACCAAGGTAGCACTCACACCTGAGTCCTGAGTGTTCACTCATCTGGAAACCCCTGGAGCTTTTAGCAAACAGCCTAAAATAAAAACATTGATTTTCTACGCGATGAGGTCATAATTCAGTCAGATCCTTAAATCTAAATAATAACACAGAAACGCTGAGATAAAATGGTCGATATTTGTCACCTTAAGGTTTTGTTCAATCCAGATTAAGGAGAGGAGCAGCTCCTTTCAACCCACAAGTCTTAATCTTTTCCAGCTCTTTCAGTACGCCTGACTCTGTTTTCCTTTATGTTGCAGGATCAGTTTGAATTTGCGTTGACGACGGTTGCTGAAGAGGTGAACGCCATCCTGAAAGCTCTTCGTCACTAGGAGGAACCAGAGGATCTCCTCTCTTCTGTCTCCTCCATCTTGCTTGTGTCTCCTCTTTAGTCACCATCATTCCTCCCTCACCGTCTCTTATCTTTTCTTTTTTTCTCGTCTCTTTTACTTCACCTTTATTTTTTTCTCATCTTATAGAAAATGTGTTTATTTGTCTGTTTCGCATTCATCTTCTTGTTCACATTCTTCTTTATTTTATTAGTTTAATTCATCTCATGTCCTCCTGACTCGCCGTTCCAGATTATAATCCCGGTGCCAGAAACAGCCGAACCAGACCTGTACATAGATGGACCTTCCTTCTGTTGTCATGATCCATGCAGCTTGTTCTCCAGAGCAACAGCTCACCGCGTTGAAGCGCATTCTGTTCACATAGAAACATATCTACTAGTTCCTTCTCTTAAAACGGCGTTAACCTCAGGGGTGTCGGTCAGATTTGAGCGCATTAATACATTCATTTGGTCAAAGTAAGTCAAGCTGCTGCGTGGATGAAGCCTCGTTTAACAGAAGCTGAAGCGTTAAACCAAACCAACACCCCTGAAGTTATTCATCATGTTTGTGTCTGATTTTTAGTGCCATGCAGTAATCCCTAATCCCGACACATTTTTAATCTCCAGTTAGTTTTTTTTGTACCTTTAGTTTCATCACCTGTTTCAGAATAATACCCTAATGTTGGAAATGTGGTGAAATGATTTATTTTTATTGTGTAACTTTATTATCTTAGATTCATTTTACCTTCCAGCTGGGTAATAAGAAGCAGCAGTGAGGCAGGAGACGTTAGTTATCAGAAATGTTATGAGCAGCTCTGGGATCATCAAACTGGACTTTGTGTCTCTAGATAAAAAAGCCAAAGTTCAAAGAATGTTGTTGTTCTTCTGCATTTGACTTTTTAACTATAACACCTGTGCTGAAGTGTTGGTGTGTAAAAATCCACCTAGACAGTTTGATGTGATTATGACATAAACATGTCCTCCTGGGAGCATGCAGAGGACACCAGCTTCTTTCACTGAACTCACTATAATTTAGTCAGTTGAATTTCAGTGTGTTTTATTATTTAGAGTTATTTAACAACTTTTTTATAAGATGTAAAACTGCTAAAACTTCAAAAGCAATGCATCTCTTATTGTCGATAAGGTCTTATTGATCTAAAATGGAGGATATAAATATTTCACCCCTGAAAAAAAAGATATTAAAATCTATTAAAAACGTCATTATTTCATCATTCTATTACTGAGCTGTGATGTAAAAAGTGCTGCTGAAGTAATTTTGTGTTTCTTCCACCTGAACTGGTTTTTTGTGGAAAACTGATGTTGTGGCTCGTCAGTGAAGTTACATTCATGTCTGCCTTAATGAGAATACAGATTACTAATGGATTAAAGCCACGAGGACCACAATGGTCATGATGATGGTGAAGATGATTGTGAAGATGGTGATGATGGTAATGATAATGATGATGATGGTAATGATGTTGATGATGGTGGTAATGATGATGGTGATGATGATGATGGTAATGATGATGATATTTATGGTGGTGATGACAATGGTAATGATGGTAATGATGATGATGATGTTGGTGGTGGTGGTGGTGATGATGATGATGATGGTAATGGTGGTGGTGGTGGTGGTGATGATGATGATGATGGTAATGATGATGGTGATGATGGTAATGATGGTGGTGATGGTGATGATGGTGGTGGTGGTGATGATGAGGGTGATGTAATGATGATAATGATGATGTTGGTGGTGATGATGGTGGTGATGGTGATGATGGTAATGACGATGATGATGATGATGATGATGATTGTGGTGATGATGAGGGTGATGGTAATGATGATGATGATGATGATGATGGTGGTGATAATGATGATGATGTTGGTGGTTATGATGGTGACGATGAGGGTGATGACGATGATGAGGAGGAGGAACTGCCCTTATTGAAAACTAGCTCAGCTGATTTATAATATGAAAGCTGCAGAACTTCTTTGAGAATCTGAATCTACTTGGAAACCAAACTTCTGAGATAAATTAAAGGTGAAACCGTGAAATTGGAGTGATAATGACAGAGGAATAGTTTTGCTTCTGAGTAAATCTTATATGTAGTATAAATGGTTGATTTGTCTGTAGCTGAATCTGTGGAGAACAATGGCTCAAAAGCATCCTTAAACTGTATGCTGACATTATAAATTAAATAGAGCACAGAAAACTGGATGTTTGTGTTTTTTTCTACCCTTTTATAATTTATACCCCTGATGACCAGACTATAGATTAGCATTAGAAACTTTATTCTGTCCATAGAGTTTTTGTGCATGGAAAATTTAATTTGCACAACACGTTTGGTTGATTATTTCTTTGTTGCAACATTTCTTGACAACAAATTCTCAAAAGGTCTGATTGGTCACCTTCACTATGAGAATCACTTGCCAGGGCTGCACATCTTATGTATGTAAAGGTGACCTTCAGGCTTCCATAAAGCTTTGATACATCAAAATATTAATCAAACACACATATTGGGTCTCTATACGGTTTTTCTGCACCATCGACATATATACTGGACAATTCGTTTCCACAGGCTCCAATTATAAGTTTTTGTGCCAAAATGGGAGGTGGCCACCACCGCCATTTTGACCTTGTCACAGGTTCCGTCAAACCCAGACAATTCCAAAAAAGGGAAAAGAGGTGGGGCTGTAAGGCGACACCCGTCGAACTGAAGCGATGTAGCTACAAGCTAACCCAAAGCTAACGCGGAGTTGGGAACTAAGCTAATGGAGGTAGCTACCTAGCTACAACCGGAGTTAACTGTGCACAACACCGGAGCTTCGGAGTCACAGATGCACCGGGCTGACTGCTGGGTAAAACCGGGTGGAACACAGAGGTCTCCCGAGAGCTCCACAAGCCGGCAGCTCACGCAGCAGACAGGAGCCGCAGCGATCAGAGATTGAGGGGAGGGAACCATACCGATAGTCGGAATCCAACTCACCCAACATGTTATATTTCAATCCATTTTTTTTAAAAATGCAGTGTTATGTTAAATGCACCGGGTTTTCAAATCAGATCAAATCAAAGATACTTTATTAATCCCAGAGGGAAATTAGAGTTTCAGTATACACAATTCAGAGATCAGACATACATGGGCAAGACACATGACAAGAATTGGTGACTGTGGTCATTCGCAACCCTGAGTCGTGCTACCTTAATAGAGATAAGAGGGGTTACATGAGGATTGGTTCAGGTGGAGGGGGAAAAAAGGCACTTGAAAGTTACCCTCCCTCCAGGAGGGCAGCTTTGCTCTGCAAAAAAAACACCTCAGACAGAGATATGCAACAGACTTCAGAAAACACAACATAAGTGTCCACTAGGAGGGGTGGTGGGTTGGGACTATCCCAACTTCAGTTCCTGCAGCCACGATGAAGCAGCGCATGTCACCTCAGTGTGGATAGGGGGAGAGCATTGAGGGTTGGAGGGTTGCAGTGACCCTGTACGCTTCGGCGGGCTTCCCGCTGTCCCGCCCACGCTAGGAAAGGAGGCAGAGTTGAGTTGCCATAGCGACGGCACATTCCACATTTCTTCTGGGGGGGGGGGGGGGGGGTTGTTGGAGCCTAGCAGGCTCAAGGACGCCAGATTCCAATTAGAAATTGTTTTGGGGCCAGACAGAGATAATTTCCTCTTTGTCTTACAGTTTGTTGGTCCTCAACCTCTCAGAATCCCAATAATAATGGACGTTAATCTATCCCAATCCGTGCTGATTCATCCACTTTCTCCTTGATGGCATCCATCTTTTGTGCCAAAGAATGAATCTCCGCCAAAGTCCCAAGCTTACGATTCATCTCGACAATTATCTGAGTCTGTGAATTCACAGCGCGGTGCAAACCATCTCTGAGCTCCGGGATCAGGCCGATATTCCTCGACAACTCGTTAATTTTCCGGTAAGCCAGGTAGCCTCCAAGGCCAATGAGCAGGAAACCTGACACCAACACCACGAATATCCACACGTCTTCAGAGTCCTCCACAGACAGCTGAGATAAACAAATCAAGTTCCACTGTTTCCAGGAGTCCAACTGGGTCTAAACCGGCAGGACATCCGGGAGCCCCTTCTCCCGTTCTTATCGTTGACAAAATTTTATCAATTGCGTTGAGAGACCAGCTGACGAGATCCATTTAAATGTATTTCTGTTTCCAGTTTCCAGAAAAATGCAGAAGCTGCCGTGCACCCAGCACACAGAGACAGACAAAGGCCTCGAGGATAAGATATGGAGGAGGGAAGGAAAAAAGCGTCTGCACCCGCCAAGAGCCGGAAGAAGAGATATTAAATTTAAATTTCATGGTTAAACAGTACATGCTAAAATCTAAGCTCAGCTAGCGCAAGAGCGGCAGTGACCTAAAATACATAAATATAATTTTACTTACTGAAAAAAATGAAGTGGAGACTCCTTGGATGCTCTATTAGTGCAATTAAATCCACAGCAAGTTATTTTGTCCAACAATTGCACAAATAATATCCAAAAAGAATGCACAAACGCTGCAACTAATGGTCTAAGTTGAGAGACTGAAAATGGCGGAACAGTTTTCAGGCGAGGCCGAGGCTCAGGCTGAGACCTTTTCCCAGAGCTAGCTCTGTGGTCACGTGGGTCTGATGCTCATTAATTATACAGAATTTTAGGCTTTTAATCATGGACGTCATTTTCGCTTTAGAAGTGGGGGGGACACGGGGGGTGGGGGGGGGGGATCTTTACAGTATGCCCTAATGGGAAACGGGCTTCAACAAAACGGTTGTTTTCCGCTTGGTCCTAGAGCTCAACCAGTGTCAATTTAATATAGTGTAATATTGCTTTTGGATGGTAAAAAGTGCAGGGGTCAAAACTTGACTTTGGAAAAAGTTGGGGGGGACATGTTCCCCCCCCCCCCCCCAAAAAATTACATCCATGCTTTTAATACACTTAAACAGAAGAGTGACAAAAAAAATTCACCCCCCTCAGAGTTGTCATGAGTGTAAACTAGATCATTTAAACCAAAAACATGTTTTGGAACCAGGCTGTAAACATGTTTATTTCTGCTGTGAAATTAGTATTTTTAACATGGGAGTCAATGAGGATTTGCTCGCTTCTCACACCAGCCCCTAGCGGATGAGGGTGGAACTGCATTTTTTGTCACTTCCGTGTTGGCTTCAATTTCAGACCCGGATTATGGGGACTTGTTCTGCATGCTGGTGAGATGGATGGCCGCTGGGACGAACCGCACCACGGAGGAAGACAACCTTAGCGCACAGAACAGGTGTTAAAAAACCACCATTAGGAGCATTTTAAAATGATGATGTGTATTTTCCATGGCAGTAGGGGGCAGTACATACCTAAATCATTGCAAGCAAGCAGTATTTTTATGTTTGAATAAGACCTTACCAACAGGGTCAAAAATCCCTGGCAGAGCAACCTCCAGCAAAATGACAAGCACATCAGACTCCCCTTCATCAGTGGCAACAATGAAGAGGTAAATGTTTAAAACAACATTTAACCGTTTGTTACAAACCAATAAAAGCACTTTGTCCTCACGGGTTCATGTAGAAGGAAACATGGTGTCTAATATGGCGTCGCCCAGAGACTTGGACCCGATTTTTACTGTTAGATGTTACAAAGTCCCCAATATTTATCAATAACTGGGCCTCATTTAATTCATTTTCAAGCACATTTTGATGGATGTTTCCAGATGAACAGTAAAAACAACACGGTCTCTTTAAGAATACAACTGATACATTTATTCATTTAGCATTTTTAAAATTTTCGTTTTAAGGGAAACATGAAAAACATTAAATAATTTATGTTAAACTTATGAGATTAAACTCAGATAAGTATTGTTAGATATTACGGGACTTCATATCTTTAGTGTAATAGGTTTTTCTTTTTGTATTTTTTTTTGTAAACTGGAGATTTTAACTCATCTGATGAGTGATGAAACAACAGCTTTGGTTCAATTAAATGTTGGACATGAATGTTGTCCATGTTTAGCCAAAAGAAAAGCATCAAACTGGTTTTTCTGGGACTTAAACTCTATTTTTCATTCTTACTTCTGCCTATTGGAGATTGTGGTAAAAATAAAAGAAAAATCAGTCAATCCTGTTCTAGTTTTGTTCTCTCCATGTAGGTTTCATCAAATGCAGCATTTGCGTCAGTGTGGTGAGTAAAACTATCACCAGTGCTGAATGAAATCTTGGGAGCTTGATGCTAAAATGATGTTTAGATGATTAGTTGATCAAAGATGTTGTAGCTTCATCACACTGAACGGTACCACAGAAAAACATAAAAATTCAATTACAGATCAAAAAGGAGAAAACACTTTACTGTAACAATCAGCGTTTATTTTCCTAAGTTAATTATTTAGGACTCTAATGCACTTCAGCGCAAAAACCAAAATGTTTTGTTAAACTTTGATCCTTGGTTTTATGGGTCAGTTCAGGTATTTTAGGGGGTACTGCAATAAAGTAAGACAGAAATCAGGAAGTTTCTTTCATGATATAAGTCGACAGCATTCATCGTAGTAACAGCAGAAAAACAGAATAAAGTTCCAGGTTTTTCCTTTTAATGTTTTATTTTCATTTCCTTTGAAGAGGCTGTCGAGACTTTTACCAACATGCTCCCAGCTAAGAATCAAATGTTGATGTGTGATGTTAAAGTATTTAGTGTAAAACCTGACCACACACAGACGATCACAGTAAGAATGTGCTGCTGCAATAACATGATGCAACACTGACAGCATGCCATCAGCTCAGAGGCAACTTGTTCTAAAAAGATCAACTGAAACACACTTTTTTGCTGTAACTTGACATTTTTCTGTATTGTGAGAGTTAAGTATACAAAGAAAGTCCACGGATCCAGAGAAAAATTCCAGATTTGGCCTAAATGACCCAAGTTTGTGTAAATAAATAACGACTGTGATTGATTGGGCTTTTCTCTCAGAGAGAATCATTTTCACCAATACTGTTTGTTTGCTTTCCTCCACTTATCTGGGTCTGGGTCACAGGGGCAGCATCTCAAGTAGGGCATCCCAGACAGCCTTCTCTCCAGCCACCTCCACCAGGTCCCCCAACAGGACCCCAAGGCGTTCCCAGACTTGTGATGCACTTGCTCTAATGTGTCCTCGGTCGACCCGGGGTCCACCTGCCTGAAACACCACCCCAGGAAGGCGTCCAGGCGGCATCCTGACCAAATCGCAAACCACCTCAGCTGGCTCCTCTCAGTGTGACCAATGCTGTTCTTTCTAAATCAACTCCAGTTTGCAGATTTGGCTTTGCTGCTGCATTAACGCCTATTTCCACAGAAGAACTGAGTTGGTAACAGCTTGTAAAGGAAGTCTGAGTTGTGATGCCATTGTGTGTGCGTTTGACACCGCCATACACTAAAACTTGTGTTTGGAATGCAATTTTACAAAGTCCTTTTCACCATCTGGGTGGGCGGTGAAACATCTGCTTTATAGAGAACCAAACATGCAGCATGTGTTTAAAATCACAAACAGCATCATTAGCTTTAGGTGGGGGCCACAGTGGCATCCTGCAATAAATCGCTTTGCAATGCCTCAATTACTGTTCGCTGAATCCTATTCCACATTTCTGGGAAGTTTTATAAGTTTTCTTTTAGGAGCACACTGGCGCCTCTGCATTTGGGGCCCGCTGGGCCCCCTACAGCCCTCCGGTGCCAGCGGTCATCTGACCTCTCTGACTTTCGGATCCACCAAGAGGGTCTCTGAAAACAGGTAATGTAGACACACAGATAGCGTCTGATGTGGGTTGTTAGCTTTGTTCTGCCGGTACTATCTTGTTGTTCTCAGCTTTGCAGGTGCGAACTAAGGTTAAAGGTGTTGACAACAGGTCAAAATCTTTGCGGGTTAAAGAAGCTTTGCTCAGATGGCCGGTCTGAAGCTTTTCTCTAGAACCCTCTAACTGTTAAACTGTTCGAACTGTACTAAGGAAAAAAACAGAGGGACTAGTTTTAATGGATTGGTGTTGTGAATTTGGCCAGCCATTCAGGGCTGACAAGTTCAAGAGATGTTACCAAGAATCTCAGAACACACCCTCTTTGATCTGGAGACTATGAATCTGGGCAAAAGGTTAACTATATGTCATGCGTTAGCTTAACTTTACTCTGTCTTTGTATGAGTGCAAATGGTGATGACCTCATCCAATAAACGTGCTAAGCATATATCATTAAGCAAGGATCAATGAACATTTCATTTTTTATAGTTATAAAATATTCATTCTTCTTTCATTTGGGAATAAAGGAGTTCATTTAAAAGAGTTCCTCTGTGAAGGACTTTGGAGGAGAGAATGTTATTGTTTCTCTTTTATTATCTCTCAGAGCTGCAGTCCAGCTGGTGTGAGGAAGGCAGGCTCTGATTAAAGGGACTATGTGCAGACTTCCAGTCTCCTGTGAGGGGAAAATATTGTAGGTTGTGTCATAGCCAGGTTAAGTTGACCTGGCTGTAGATCTTGACCTGTGGGATCTCAAAATCAGGCCATTTCATGACAATACAATTACAACAACGCTACTATATATTATCACTGCAGTACATATACAAATTAGTGATCCTCTTGTCTATATCTGGAAAACATTAATTCTTTATATAATTTCTTAAATTGCACTATGTGTAAACTTTCTTTGATTCTTTTCTCAAGACTTCCATAAAATAACTCCACTAAATGAAATACACAAACTTTTCAATATTGTTCGAGCATAATACTGCTTCAAATGTAATTCCCTTCTCAACTTATATCCACCTTTTCGTTTTGCAAACAGTTTTTGAATATTTTCAGGCAGTATTTTTTTTGTACTTTGTACATAAATAATGCAGTCCTAAATTCTATCAAATCTTTGAATTTTAATGTTTGTAATTTCATAAACAAGCTATTTGTGTGTTCCTTATATCCCACATGACTGACCAAACTTATGGCTCGTTTTTGTAACGTACAAAGTGCATATAGGGTGGTTTTATAGATGTTTCCCCACACTTCAACACAGTAAGTTAGGTATGGTACTATCAGTGTGCAGTACAATATATACAATGCCTTTTGATTCACAAAATGTCTTACTTTTCCCAACACCCCAATACTCCGTGCTATCATCTGCAAATAAAACACATTTTAATGCTCTGGAAACCTCACACAAGTCATTAGAATATAAAATAAATATAGCTTTGGACCCAAAACTAACCCCTGTGGCACCCCACATTTGATACTAAGCCGTTCTGACTTATAATTATTTATTTGTACAAATTGATTTCTATTGGTTAAATAACTTCTAACCCAACTGAGAACAACTCCCCATATACCATATATTTGAAGTTTATTAATTAATACTGTATGATCAATTGTATCAAAGGCTTTTTTTTAAATCTACAAAGACGCCAACTGCATATTTTTGCACACATCAGAAGAATATCTAAGGTCTACCTTAGATCTGGTGCTCCAACATTCTTCTGGAGACTTCTGTCCGACGCTAAGATTCGTAAATAATGTATTAAATCGTTTTACGCAGGCATCTCACAACAACCTGACATCCAGCTTTTATGTTGTTGAGCCCCACTTGAGTCGTTATCTATTTAAACATTAAAACTTAAATAGTTGAAACAGTTTTGAATGGAGGAACAGCAATCTTCATGAAAATTGGAATTGTGAGAGAAAACTGGCTCACAGATTTTTTATTTAAACAGAAACAGCTGAAAATGAGCTTATCGCATCAAATGATATCTAAATTTGGGAGATGTAATCGCTCAGTGCAGATTTTCCCACAATTCCCAGTAGTTTTGCCTCTGCTGTTTCCACCAGCTTTGTTAAGAAATAATAATAAATTGGATGCCAGCCCTCGCCCACATGCATTTACTCTCTTTCAGTTAAAGTTTGACCACACTTAGGTTTTTTTGAGCTTTATTTAGAAGTTTCTCATTATTGAAGCTTGTCATTACAAAATGATCATTTGATTTATATAATTAATCTATAGGTGTCACGGATTTATGTGTATTTAAGTTTAAATACACGAGGATTGTGGCATTATCATTTCAACTGTGTCTTTTAGAGGAAGAAGTGTGGCTCAGGTACAGATCGCAGTGTTTATTCGGGTGAACGAGGGTTTGGTATCGATTGTGGAAAACAAAAATCTCCAACCCCGTGCTGCTGGCTGGCTGGCAGTGTTGACTCAGAGAGTGGGAAGCAGGAAAATCGATTCCGCAGATGCTGCATCATTCCCAAAGGCGAGTCACATGAGTAAATGTTAAAGTGTTATATTTTCACACTAATCAGCTCCAAGTTTTTTTGCTGCTCTGGATGCAAATTTTCAAACGACTGGATGAGGATGTAATTGGAGAAATGCAGCGTTAAGCGTTGATCTATAAACGTTCAGTTGGTGTCACAAACGACTCATTCAAATGGGATTATGACTCAAACACACACACGTTATGCTTTATTTTGGCAACCATGCATTCAAATAAGTGTTACTTTATTTCTGGATTGCAGTTTATGCTGATGATGATCATTGTTCTTGTAGCCATAGGATTGTTTTCATTAAACTTATTTGAACACTGTTTGAATGTAATTGGTCAAAATAGATATCAGTCACTTGTTTTAGGCTCTGAGGCTACGTCTAACTCTGCAGCTGTGTTAGTTTGACCAACTACAGTGGGGCAAAAAAGTATTTAGTCAGCCACCGATTGTGCAAGTTCTCCCACTTAAAATGATGACAGAGGTCAGTAATTTTCATCATAGGTACACTTCAACTGTGAGAGACAGAATGTGAAAAAAAAATCCATGAATTCACATGGCGGGATTTATAAAGAATTTATTTGTAAATAATGACAAACCTTAAAGTTCAAAGATTTGATTGAATTTAGGACTGCATTATTTATGTACAAAGTAAAAAAAAATACTGCCTGAAAATATTCAAAAACTGTTTGCAGAACGACAAGGTGGATATAAGTTGAGAAGGGAATGACATTTGAAGCAGCATTATGCTCGAACAAAATTGAAAAGTTTGTGTATTTCAATGGAGTTATTTTATGGAATAGTCTTGAGAAAAGAATCAAAAAAAGTTTAAACATAGTGCAATTTAAGAAATTATATAAAGAATTAATGTTTTCCAGATATAGACAAGAGGATCACTAATTTGTATATGTACTGCAGTGATAATATAAGTTAACGTTGTTGTTTATGTTTATGTTTATGTATTTAGCAGACACTTTTGTCCAAAGCGGTGATAATCGGCCTGTTGGCCTTGAGGCTAACAACAACAATAACAACAACAACTTGACATCAGTCATGGAGAGGAGGGAACAAGGAGTGGACGGTAGAGAGGGGGACGGGTGCAGGGAGGGTGCTAATTTAGAAGATGCTCTCTGAAGAGCAGGGTCTTCAGGAGTTTCTTGAAAATTGAAAAGGAAGCCGCAGTTCTGGTAGTGCTTGGAAGGTCATTCCACATTTGTGGAACAATGCATGAGAAGAGTCTGGATTGTCCTGAGTGTGGTGTAGGCACTGCTAGCCGACGATCCTGTGATGACCGTAGCGGCCGGGCCGAGACGTAAGCCTTTGCAAGAGGATTCAGGTAGATGGGAGCCGTACCATCTCAGACTTTGTATGCTAGTGTTAGCAATTTGAATTTGATGCGTGCTGCTAGCGGTAGCCAGTGGAGCTCAATGAACAGAGGGAGACGTGTGCTCTTTTTGGATGATTCCATTTGTTGGCTAACTTCATTCTGAATCCGTCTCGCTCTGGTGCTGCTGGCAGTGGAGAAGACTTGTGGTGATAACGGAGGCAAAGATAAAACGGACAGAGAAAACACACGACAGCGTGCTCAGACGGGTATGTTAGAGAGCTATTAAAGCATGTCACAGTTGGCTTGTCAGGGATCTGCTGTACAAACACACACACACACACACACACACACACACACACACACACAAACAAACAAACAAACAAACAAACAAACAAACAAACACACAAACAAACAAACACACACACACACACACCAGTGTTTTTCCTGGCTCAAATTGAGGCAGAGGTGGTACCATCCTGGCCATGCGCCAGCACAGGCATACTCTGTGCATTCAACTGCCTCACTTTTTTAAAGGCTAAATATTATAAAAGGCTCAATAATATGCATTAGATTGGTGTTTAGTTCCGTTTTACCCATCTGACATTTATTGTTAAAAATATTTTTTAATATTTGACCTACATTTCAGTAACATTTTTGGTTTGTATTAATAACACTCATCTTAGTCAAAATAACACAAAAATATATCCAGTAAAATATAATGCATTTCATTAAAGGAGACGTAACATGAAAAACCCCTTTTTTATCCATCAACACAGTGTGTTTCACATTTTAAGTGTCTAAGTGAGCAAAAAAGACTTCTATTATTATTCACTAGAGTTGCTATTTAGATATTTAATAATTAAGTTTTGGGCATATTTGTCCACCCGTTCAGTTTTTCAAAATACCTAATACATCAGAAATTTATGTCGTCACGATAATAACTACCAAATATGGTCATGGTCCTCCAGCTAAACACAGAGCCAATCCGCCATTTTTTTCTTCTCGCTAAGATTTTTGTAGTACTATTGGAAAAATGCAGAATGTCTGATTATTTTAGCCACACACAGCTCAAAACTGTTCTTTATTTTAAGGAAAGGTGGTTTGGCAGTATTTAAAACCCAGAAGCTGATGACACTACTGCTAAAAAAACTGAAGAAAAAAGTAGTGTGTTTCTGTGTGTGCGTGCGCGCGCACACTTGCGTTCGTGTCTCCCGGGCTAGTGGCTAAGTACCTAGGGCTTCACATATCTAAAAGGAGTCATTTCCATCTGAATATGGCAGCAACAGGACACAGCAGCGAAGAGGTAAGCTTCATATCACTCTAAAATGTTGGCAAACTTTACTTTAGATTTACTAGCGTTAGCAGCACTATAGCATTAGCATCCAACCCGCTGTTGTGTGCCGTTAATTCAGCAAGCATTACACACACACGTAAGTAGGAACAGAGGACCGGAGATAACTCCTGCTTTATTCTTCTTCTTCACTTCTTTTTTTTTCAAACCACAACAACCACAACGTACTCACTAGCGCTTCTAGTAAAAGCATCTACAGAACACATGCAACAGTATGTGGACACAACATCTTCCCCTTTTGAACAAGGATTCCTTATGTGGACTGAACCTCATCATTCTGATGTAGGTCACCTAATACACGTTAACATTTCACATTACTCAGTACATTCACTTCCCCATAACAAAGTCCTGGGTCCAGCAAGGTGGCTTTCTCATCCTGATGGGCCTAAGCCTACTATCAGACTCAGAGTTAGATGCCAGATCAGTTCCTGGTTTATGATAGTCCATTTTTGTGTCAGCATCACTACCTGTGTTCAGCCCTGACAGAGCTGATAAGTGTGAGGCGTTCCAGGTCCGTCCATCATCCAGCAGATCAGTATTTGGTCCTTTCCTGGTCACGACAGTCTTTGGTTTAGAAAACTTTAACTCTCCTTTCTTTACCTTCCATGGCTTCCTAACCCGTACATTGTCACCAGCCTGAAAGTTGGATGATTGGGCGCGTCTGCGAGCATCAGTGTATTCCTTCATTTTCATTTGCTTATCTTTAACTCTTTCGCACATGGTATGCCTCTCTGTCTGAGGAACAGGCATATCTATTACCTGTAACTTTGTTCTCATTCGGCGTCCATGGAGCAGTTCTGAAGGGGAGACTCCAGTTGTAGAATGAGGGGTTGCTCTGAAGTCCATCAGGAAAGTTCTCAGGAAAGATTTCCAGGGTTGACCTTGAATCGAGGCAGTCTGTAGGCAGTCTTTAACGCATCTATTGAATCTCTCCACTTCCCCATTAGCTCTTGGATAATACACTGAGGACCTCAGGTGTTGGATCCCCCTGCTTTTGAGGAAGTCAGCAAACTCAGCAGAGATAAATTGAGAGCCATTGTCACTTATCAATGTCTTTGGATTCCCTTCACGAGAGAAAACTACGGAAAGGAACTGAATGACAGTACCTGCATCAGCTCGGGGAGCAAAAGCTACTTCAGGCCACTTACTAAAGTAGTCTACCAATTTAATGGCAAATCTACAGTCAGAACGGGCTATTTCAAAAGGGCCTATGATGTCCACAGACACCTTTTCCCAAGGAATGAGTTGAAGTGGAGCATCATGGGTGACAGCGGACTTGTCGTTCTGTCGGCACGTTGCACAATTCTTTATCAGTGTCTCTATGTGACGATCCATTTTGGGCCACCAGTACAATTCCCTCAGGCATTGTTTAGTACGTACAATGCCTTGGTGAGATTCATGAGCTATGTCAGTGAGTTTTTTCTGCAATGACTCAGGCACTAGCAATCGATGTGTACCTCTGACAATGCACTCGTTAAGGACCACAAGTTCATGGCGGATTGGGAAGTATGGCTGTAAGTCAGGTTCCAGTGACGTCTTTCTCGCAGGCCAGCCCTTCTGTATCTGCACCCGGAGCTTTGTGAACACTGGGCAAGTTTTGCACTTTGACTGGAAGTCTTCCCCAGACACAGCGCTCAGATCAGTGAGGATGGCTGCAACTGACTCCACACTCTCTGCACATGCCATGACCGTCTCGGGAAGTGGAAGCCTAGAAAGACAGTCAGCAACATGGTTCACTGGTCCAGTTCTATATTCCACTTCATAGTCAAACTCCAACAGGCGAGCTGACCATCTGGCTATGCGTAGACCTGCTCTGTTATTGCCCTTTGTAGTCAGCAGTGTTGTAAGTGCTTGGTGATCTGTTCGTAGGAGGAATTTTCTGCCCCAGAGCCATGTATGCCATTTTTCCGCAGCCCAGACACAAGCTAGGGCTTCCTTTTCAACGAATCAGTATTTCCTCTCTGCATCAGACAAGCTGCGAGACGCAAATGGAACAGTTTGTTCTGCATCATTACCGTCAAGTTGAGTCAAAACAGCACCTACACTGTAGTCTGAGGCATCTGTCGAGACTATGGTTGGCTTACTGGGGTCGAACATTACCAGAGCAGGGCTGTGCACGATTAACTGCATGACTTGATCAAACGCTGCTTGAGCTGCCTTGTTCCAGTGGAATGAACAGTCCTTACGCAGAAGAGCTCTCATAGGTTCGACAACAGTCGCATAATTTGATACGAACTTGCTGTACAATGCACTCAAGCCAAGAAACGAGTGCAGGGTTGCCGGATCAGTAGGGGGCGGAGCATGCAGGATAGCAGTGACAAGAGAGTCATCTGGCAGCAGACCTTCTGGACCGATCTTTTGACCCAGAAAGCTCAGAGTAGTTTGACAGAGTTGACATTTGTCAACATTGAGTTTCAGTCCTGCCTTGTTGATTCTGTGTAACACAGCACGCAGGTTGGCTTCATGTTCAGCTTCTGAAGTTCCGTATATGATGACATCATCAAGATAGCATTGCACCCCTTTCTGACCATGTAGGATTTGCGTCATCATCTTTTGGAACGCTGCCAGTTTACTACTCAACCCATAGGGGACTCTGCAGTACTGGTACAGTCCTTCATGTGTAATGAAAGCAGTGAGCCCTCTACTGTCTTCGTGTAGTTTCAGCTGATGGTAGGCGGATTTAAGATGCAGGGTAGAGAACATGACAGCCCCACGCAGCTCAGACAGTATTTCCTCTATCAGTGGCAAGGGATGGCTGTCAACGACCACTGCTTTGTTAGGTTCTCTCAAATCAACGCACATGTGTATGTCACCAGTTTTCCTTCTAGTGACTACAATCGGGGAGACCCATTCAGATGCATCGATTTTCTCTATGACACCATGTTCCTCCAGATTCTTGAGTTCTGCGGAAACAGCATCACGGACTGACAGGGGTAGGCGTCGGTGTTTCTGCTGTATTGGCTTCACTTCAGGTTGCACCTTCACTTTATGTACAAAGTCCTTTGCACATCCGAATGCAACGGGAGACTCACACTCCTGTTTGCAGTGAGTAGGCAGAGCAGAGGTTTGTTGAAGTGTAGCGCATACCTCGGAACTCTCAAGGACTAATCGTCCCTCTTTTATGTGTAGCTGGAGGGCCGTCACCAAGTCCATGCCCAGTATGGGTGTTCCTGTTCTCACAATGTAGAGGTCTGTGGGGGCACTCTTGCCATTGTAGGTAATGTCAGCTCTAAGATACCTTAATACATCCAGTTTCTCCTTTGAATATGTAATAAGCTGAACAGTTGGGTTACTTAACTTAACTGAGCCAAAATAGGTGCTGTAAACATGTTCAGGCAGTATGGAAACACCAGAACCTATGTCTACTAGTAGCTTAACAGTAGATGCCTGTGCAGTATTTCAGGGGCGGATTTAGGACTGAAGAAGATCCGGGGCTTAACACACACGCGCGCGCACACACACGCGCACACACACGCATGCGCGCACACACGTGACACGCACTAGTCAACATCATATATATATATATATCTTGTACCACATAATGTTTAATCTGAAGCTACATATTCAGCATATTCAGGGCAGAGTATTGTTCCTGTTAGTGTTTAGTGTGAGATGATAGTGAATATTCCCTTTCTTTCTCCAACAACTTTACCTGATAGTAAGCTAACTTTAGGCAAACCAGCAGCACAACAAATATTTTCAAATAAGACTCACAAACCTGAGTCAACACCAGTCTCATCAGAGCTGGGGTTCTGTCGTTGTACTTTTGGTCTAAAAAAGCGTCCTTATATCCATCTTCACTCATGCGTTTCAGAGACTGCAGAAGCCAGCTGCTGAAGGGCTTCTCTTCAGTCTCAGGTAAACTGTATACTGACTAAGTAGCCTAGTGGTAGAGTGTCTGCCCTGAGATCAGGGGTTCGACTCCTGGTCGGGTCATACCAAAGATTTTGAGAAAAATGGGACCCAATGCCTCCCTGCTTGACACTCAGCATTGGATTGGGGTTGGATTGGGGGGTTAAACCACCAAATAGTTCCCGAGCGCGGCGTGTCTGCAACTCAGGAGATGGGTCAAAATCGGAGAATAAATTTCACCACACACCTGTGTGTGTGACGACTAAATGGGACTTTACAAACTACTGCCAGCTGCGCCCTCTCTGTGTGACTTTGGTACTGCATGTTACTTCCGCGATTTAGATCCGGGGCTTATCATGAAAGATCCGGGGCTTCAGCCCAAGTAGCCGGGCCTAACGCCGCCCCTGCAGTATTTGGTATCGTGACAATAACAGTGCACATCAATTTAGCTGGGTCACTACTGACACAATTGTCAACAGTTAGAACACACATTTCAGGCACAGTCACTTCATTAACAGGCTTATGAGGAGATTTACACACTCTTGAAAAATGTCAGATTTTCCCACATGTATTACATTTGCAGTCTTTTGCGGGGCAGGATTTATCATTGGCTTTGTGATCCGCTGAGCCACAACGGTAGCATGTCGGAGCTGTATCCGTTTTTTAGCTGCTTTGTATTTTGGTTTGCGCATCATCTTTTGTACTTGAACAGCGGCAACAGGCTTTGTTTCACCAACAGCAATGGCCTTTGCATCAGCTATTGCAGCCTCGGTGCACCTAGCAATTTCCAAAGCTCAATTGAGCGTCAAATCCTCCTCCATTAGCAGTCTTTCACGTATACGAGCATTATTAGTCTTCTCTACAAGCTGATCCCGCAACATTTCATTCTCCATAGCCCCGAATGCACATTGTTTTCACGAGCTCACGCAGTGCTGCAACGTAATGATCTGTAGACTCACCGACAGCTTGGGCTCGTTGCCTGAAACGGTATCCCTTTGCGACAACATTGACTTTAGGATGAAAGTATGTTTCCAAAGCCTTTATGGATCCCTCGTAATTATCCGTAGCGAGTGGTAAGGCGCTGTAGATTCGTTGTCCCTCCGTTCCCAAGCAGTGAATGAGCAGGGCCCTCTTCCTCTCCGTAGCAAAGTCATCACCCCCGATAGCAAGCAAGTAGTTGTCGAACAACCTTTTCCATGCAGCAAATGGAATTTTCGGTTCGCCCGGACAGTCCAGGAACACAGCCGGGGGTTGCAAAGAGACCAGAGCCATAACTGAATCACCACTACTCTCGTCACCACTTGTTGTGTGCCGTTAATTCAGCAAGCATTACACACACACGTAAGTAGGAACAGAGGACCGGAGATAACTCCCGCTTTATTCTTCTTCTTCACTTCTTTTTTTTCAAACCACAACAACCACAACGTACTCACTAGCGCCCTCTAGCACTTCTAGTAAATGCATCTACAGAACACATGTAGCAGTATGTGGACACAACACCCACTAAAGCTAGCACAGTATGCTAGTAAAGTTAGCACCCAGATTAATGTGGATTTGGCCAATTTTCGTGGAATAAAACGTGATTTGAAATTCTGATCAATGCCTTTTTTTACACCAGATGATAACCTTCCACTGATTGTAGCAGCAGAGAGCCTGTGTGTTATTCTGCGTGAGTGTGATGTGATCTTCGCATACAGTAAATAAAGTCCCATATAAGCTAAAATGCAGCGTGACAAAGTCTTTAAAGTGTGTCAACACAGTGGATTTAATACGAGTTTTAAAGAACAATCTCTGAGTGAAGTGAGGTTAGTTTTTCATCTCACTGCAGATATAAAAACTAACTCTGCATCAGTCAGACGCAGCGAAGCTCACCGTCTGTATGAGCATGAGCATCGGAAAGCTGATAAAATCGGCTGTAAAATAATTAAAACAAAAGTAAAAATGCTCCTTTGCTGTTTAGAGTCCACATCCAGAAGCCTGGAGCCGTGTTTCACTGACAGGCTATCCGACTAAAGCCCTGATGAGCTCAACTGGGACAAACTCTGGTGTGATGTTTAGGGAAGTGAAGATCTGGTTCTCCAAGGCCTTGAGATGCTAGTAAAAAATAATTTAGCCAGCTTGCTAATGTTACTTTTCTTCTCTAAGGAACACAGAATGCTCTGATGTTGGAGCTTCACGTCACCTACTGAGGAAGGAGACCCACCAGTAAAGAGATGGTCTGGACCAGACCAAAGTGAGTGATGACACTTTAGCCCTCCTCAGCCACCCTCATCATTAGGAACACCTCACCCCCTGAATCACTCCATCTGATGACAGCAGAGTGATTTATTTGATGTTTTACTGCTTTAGTCTGTTTAGAAATTATTGAATTACATTATTTTCTGTAAACAACTATCTGATCTGGACGTGTACAGAGTAACTTTCCCCAAATTCAGCAGCAGCTAGCCTACAAAAACAGCTGCAGCATGTAGTAAGTCTGTCTGCGCTGCTCTTTAATGTGATTCCATTCATAAGGAATCATTTGTATAATTTTAGTGTCACTATTTTATTACATTTGTAGGTAAATATGAAGTCACTGCAGCAAAGTGAACTTGTAAACAAGTAAAAGATTAACCAAAACAACACAAACGTCGCCATAAACATGAAAGCTAAAGAACCAACTTTCTTAAAGCTGCTTGTAAACAAAATATGTCATTAATGTTATTGTCTACCATTGCAGAATATGTCGATGACATCATGGAACTGCTCTTTGGAAAAGTTTTCCCTGAACTAACTCTGTTTCTAGATGAGGTAGAGAAGATCAGCTCATAAGAGAAGAGGTCCTAGTACAGAGCTCTGGGGGACTCACACACACACACACACACACACACACACACACACACACACACACACACACACACACACACACACACACACACACACACACACACACACACACACACACAAGCAGCAGGTACTTGGATGTGCAGACTTGAGCAGTCGTTTAAGGTAAGGGCTGCGACTGAGTGGCTCTGCTGCCATCTGGAGAGTCCATGTAAGAAACCACAGAACAAACACTTCTGTCTGTGCAAATGTTACCCAGCACGGCAGGATAAAGGACATGTGTAATTAGGTGTGCTGCATGGGGGGGGGGGGGGGGGGGGGGGGGGGCGCTTCCCTAGATTTCTTTCAGGCATGCATAAATTCATCCATCCATCCATCCATCCATCCATTGTCTGAACCCGCTTTGTCCACGTAGGGTCGGGTGTGTATGTGTGTGTGTGTGTGGGGGGGGGAGCTGCCTATCTCCAGCGGTCAATGGGCAATCAGGCGGGGTACACCCTGGACAGAGAGCCAGTCCATCGCAGGGCCATAATTTCATCTAACAGCTAATAAATGACTCTGAACGGGCGTCGTCAAAAACATGATGTTCTAAATATATAATCTGTGTTTAGAACATAAATTCACCTTTAATTTACCCCAAACATAAGACATCAGGACAAGAGCTGAAATATCATCCAACCATGGAAGAAGCCTGCTTTGTCTTTAACATGCATTGCATGTATTGGGTCATGAAGGCTGTCAGGCTGATCAGGAGGGAGGCGCAGATGTACAGATGGTGTGTTGTCTGTGTTCTATAACAGGACTTGGAAACCCTAAACGGTGCATGAAACAACCGCCTTCTGGTGCCAGAAAAACAGAACAATCTCTAAGTACTCATTAAACGCATTTAAGGCCCTCTACCAGAGCGGTGATTACGCACATTTACTAAGAAATCACAATGGTGGTGAGTTGGCTCAGATGGTGGGGGAGGATGCCGGTCAGACCAGGCAGGCCCAAAGGTATCACAAGGGTCTGCTGGGAACATCTGGCAGAGTCTCCTGTCAGAAGGAGCTTAAATTCCCACCTCCGACAGAACTTGCAAAATGTTCCGGGGGAGGCAGGGTACATTAAGCGCCTCGTGATTTTTATCTTGAGAGGCGCTATAGAGAGGCGCTATAGAAATTATACTTTCTTCTTCTTCTTCTTCTTCTTCTTCTTCTTCTTCTTCTTCGAGTCTGAATGGACCCTGTTCCGTGCCTCCATTGTTGAGGCGGCCGACCGGAGCTGTGATTGCAGGATCGTCGGTGCCTGTCGTGGTGGCAACCCCCGAACCCGCTGGTGGACACCGGTGGTTAGGAATGCTGTCAAGCTGAAGAAAGACTCCTATCAGGTCTTTTTGGCCTGTAGGACTCCAGAGGCAGCTGACGGGTACCAGCAGTCCAGGCAGAACATGGCTCGGGTGGTTGCCAAGGCAAAAACCCGGGCATGGGAGGAGTTCGGTGAGACCATGTAGCAAGACTTCCCTACAGAGAGTCTTGAGTCTTGAGAGTGTAGGAAAATAGAACATACGATCAGTCTTTATGCAGATGATATTTTACTCTTTCTCCAGAATTCTCAATCCTCTCTCTCCCATTCAGTAGAACTGATAAACTCTTTTTCAAGAGTTTCAGATTACTCTATAAACTGGTTAAAATCCACAGTTCTACCAATTAATTTTTCTTTTGTCAATTTGCTTAATACACAATTGGAGTCAGGGAATATCACATACCTGGGAATTAACGTCTCTCCCAAGCTGACAGATCTAACCAAACTAAACTACATCCCACTTTTAAAGAAAGTGGAAGATGATCTTGCAAGGTGGAAATCCTTACCGATATCACTCATGGGGAGGGCTGCTACAATTAAAATGATGGTCTTACCCAGAATAAATTACTTATTCTCGATGATCCCAAACAAACCACCAGCTGACTAGTTTAAATCTCTGGACTCCTCAATTACTAAATTCCTTTGGCAGGATGAACCTCCACGAATCAGCTTAAAAATGCTTCAGAAGACCAAAGACAGAGGAGGACTGGATTTACCCAACTTTTACAATTATTTCTCAGCCAACAAGCTGCAATATATACCAAGATGGTTGCAAGATAACCCACTAGATGAGTCTTGGTTAGACATAGAACAGACACTTTGCAATATGATAGAGCTTTCAGACTTACCATTTATTAGCTCAAGCATAAGAATACATGAAAGCTTCAAAAGTATTAGTATCAGCACCTCTCTGACAGCATGGTGGGAGTATCTAAAAATGACAGAGTCTTCACTAGTACCATGCAGACGCACACCTATCTGGAATAATCCTGACATTTTGCAAAATAACCAAATGATGAACCTTCCGGACTGGAAAAATAAAGGAATCCTATACCTGGAACGCATATATGAAGGATTGGACTTCATCCCAGTTAATCGAATAGTCTCCCAATTTGGAATGGATACGAATAGCTTTTTAGAATATCACCAAATTAAATCTGTAGTCAAACAAAAATTTAAGCTGAATAAAATGGAATTACAAACACCACCGAGGGTATTTGACTTCTATAATCTCAACCCCCCCAAACTACTGTCTAAAGTATATAAGACACTGTCCAAAATAGACGATAAAATTGCAATCCCTATTGAAAAATGGGAGGTGGATCTATCAGTTAGCTTTGACCAGGACTTCTGGTCCCAAACTTGTTTAAAAATGTTTAAAATGATCAGACACCCCCATTTACAATTAATTCAGTACAAAATTGTACACAGAGTACACAATACAGGTCATCGGATGTTCAAGATGGGGTTTGTGTCGTCTGACACCTGTACACACTGCACAAACAACATTCCTGACAATTACATTCACGCACTGTGGTCCTGTCCACCTGTCAAGGAATTTTGGGGTAGAGTATGTGAGGATCTGTCAAAATGTCTGAAATGTCATAGCCCAACTTCCCCCTCTCTTTGTTTACTGGGAAACCTGGACGATGTCCCGATTGAAACATCTTTGGTTCACGTGGTTCTGACTGCCATATGCATTGCTAAGAAAACTATCCTCTTGAATTGGAAAAATAGAGAAACTCTCTGCAGTAACCAGTATAGAAATCTTTTTTTTAGATCATATTACACTTGATTTAGCCTCTGCTTCTACTTCAACCCAATCTCTCTGGGCTCCTTTGATCGGTTCCATCACATAGCGATGATGGGGGACCATTGATATTGTCCTGCGGGATGATGTGGGTGGGGGGGTGGAGGGTCTGAGTTTGGAGTATCCGGATGTTCCATGGAGGTGGATTCACTGGGGGTGTCTGGGACTGGGGGGCCGTTGCCCCCCTCTGGAGGTGCTTGGGTTGCCTCAGGGGGTTGGACTACTGGCGGGGCCTTGGGGGTCAGGTCCTGACATGTATGCTGCCGGGAAGAAGGCAGGAAGATGCAGCAGTGCCTGGCCCGGGTTCAGGGGCCTCGGGTAGACCATGGCTCCTCTGCTGTCCCATCACAGGGGAGGGGGAGGTCCAGGAGGGGGAGGACCCAACCTGGATGTCCAAAGCTTATATATTCTGGAAGTTGTGCAAATGCAGGGATGGGCATAGATATTCTACGGTGGTGGGGCTGAGTTGGTGCCCTCGGACTCCGTGAGGCTCTGCAATGCTGCTGCTTTGGGCCCTGGCAGGATGGGCTGGGGTCTCCATGCCCTGGGTGGCAATTTGACAACAGAGGTGCCTATTGGGGCCAGTGGGGGAGCTGGCTCCCTGGAGGGCTAGGCCAACCAGCCATTCCTCCCCATCCCCGCATATTTCTCTCCTCCTGCTCCCTCACATCATCACACAAACATGCACATAGGACCATGGGCGGTGGACAAGTCAGGGAGTGATGGTATGGACCCCATTTCCGCATTCCTGTGGCAACCTGCCCCCCAATTTTGTTTGCACCTAATACACTTCCACAGACGACATTCCACGCAAACACATACTTAGGGCCTTGGGAGTGAGCACACTCAACGACAGTTGGCAGGGGGATTTCTCAGCCTCCTCCCGGGTGCCGGTGCCCACTTCCAATTTTAAACTGCACTTAGACACCGAGGGCTGTGGGTGCAAGTGGGGTGGTGCGGTGGCATCAGCTGGCATAGGCCAGACAATGCCCACACTGCCCGCTCTCCACAGCCATGGAATACCCCTCATCAACACACAACACTATATTGGAGCAGGCGGAGGGAGACTAGGAGTCTTAGCACACCTCTGTTGATCTGGCCATATGGATGGGGTCTGGGGTGGTGGGTTTCTGTGCTCAGCGTTGGGCTTGGAAGCCTGCTCATCAGCACCCCAGAAGAAAGGGTCAAACTCTGGTAACCGGTGATGGTTGTACCCAATGTGCAGCAGTACCGGGACCAGAGTGAATAGCGTGTGTATGGGGAGCATGAGTGGGTGTCCGGCGTGCATTTTTGTAAGTCTTTGGTTGTATGTGCATGTGTGAGCATGAGGGAGGGAGTGTGTGACTGTGTTTGTGTATGACTGTATATGTCAGGTGGGGCCTTTGACTCCTCTCTTCTCCTGGGACTTCTTTTGATGATACAGATCTTCGTCTCCCCTCCCCCTGCCACACCTGGTGTGGGGTGTGGTGCCTTGGACTGCCTGAGTGTTTGTGGCTCTCGGGTCAGGGGGTTTAAGATTTTTGGCGTCTGCCTGATCAATCCCAGTGGCTGCCTGGTGGGGTCTGGGTCCCTGGGCTCTGCTGGGTCCCCAG
The DNA here is from genome assembly GCF_043380555.1 of Nothobranchius furzeri. Lineage (NCBI taxonomy): Eukaryota > Metazoa > Chordata > Actinopteri > Cyprinodontiformes > Nothobranchiidae > Nothobranchius > Nothobranchius furzeri. Next base: position 37,347,055 of record NC_091751.1, read on the forward strand.
CGGGGGTGGTTGCCCCTGGGTCCCGGGTCGCTGGGTCCCGGGCTCGGCCGGCTAGGGGGTGGGAGGCTGCGGGCGGGCCTGTGGGCTTGCCGACGATATCTCCCGGGACTTTGCCGGCTGCTGGTTGTGGCCCCCCGGGGCTATCCTCTGCGCCTCTCGAGGGGAGCAGGGGCTTTTCTGGTTGCAGTCTCCCTGGTGTTCCTGTGCTCTGGGGCAGCTCCTGGATCTCTGGGACTTCGAGCTCCCTCCGTCTCCTGCACATCTTTTGGGGGCAGATCTTTGATCCCTCACACTCTCTATTGGACGCTCCTATAGAGAAACCTTACATAAACAAGCGCGTGTACACACACAGGTGCTCACATGGTGCTCTCAAAAGTATGGACTTGGGCACGTTCAACACATGTCTTAAGGCTATGGTGGGCACTTAATGCACTGTGATTTATTATCGTGTGATTGTTCAGTTAAACAATGTTGATTATATATTTCTTCATCAAGTTGACGCAGTGATAACTGGATGTTGTTGTATTGTTGTTGTGTCCTATTTTTTTTCTTCTCTCTTTCTGCAGGTCTAGAAGCAGACTCTTGTTCATTATTGTTTACTTTTGTGGAACCCCCCCCCCCCCCCCCCCCACACACACACACACACACACACCTTTTGTCTCTTCCTTTCTCTTTCACCTCTGACTCTTTGTCTGGTCGGAATTACAAAGCATTCAAAAACAATAACAATAAAGTTTTAAGTATCAGGCGTGACATTAAAAGCAGATGCTTTGATGCTCCACCTGAGAGTAAATCTGTAAGGCTTGTCACCAGCATTCAGACATCAATTCTGTTTGCTTCACAGCCAGACAGGACACACAAAAAAAAAAGAAAAAAAAAGAGAGCCAGTTCTTTTGGCTCAGCTCACCAAAAAGAGTCGGCTCTTTCAGCTCCTAAGTGGCTTCTGAGATTTTCTGTTGCGTAGAGTACATTTATAACCAAAAAAATGAAAAACTATATGTAAAATGATTTACTAATGTAAAAAAATGCAACATATCAAATATTTATCATTTCTATGGATTTCATAACCGAACACTTTAAGAAATGTCCACTTTCCGACTGCTAGCGCTCATTTTCTCACTGTCTTCGTTGCACTCTCCTCTCGCTCGCATTTTTCCTCCTCCTCATTCCCTCGCATCTCCCTCCACTCGCATGTGCTCTGTGTGTGGACAGTCTGGACATGCAGTTACACATGTTGACCAATCGCCTGTAGCTTTCACCAAAGCAAGAGGGGAGGGGGGGGGGGGGGGGGGGATGGCTCCCAATGACGAGCCGGCTCCCGTCGTTCATTTCAAAGAGCCGGCTCTTAGAGGCGGTTTGTTCGCGACTGACACATCACTACTGTACTGCTCTCAGTTGGCGCTAGGCTGCCTGAGAAGAGGTAGGATGTCTTTGGTGTGTTCTTGCTGTGTTGAAATTCTAATTCCATCTTCTAGTTCTTTTTAAAACACAGTAAGGTTTTATTTACCTGCAACGCTTTGTTTGCGGCTGCAAACTCGTCAGGCTGACGCTGATGGTGGTGTCACTTCCTTCTCCATTTATCCGCGGGCAGCAGAGGACGATTAACCATAGCAGAGGAGAAACCGCACGCCAACTCAACACACGAACAATAGAACATAGAAAGGAGTGCGAGAAAGAGGCAAGTCGAACTACTAACTAACTACACACACACACACACAAAAAACACACACACAAAAGCAGAAAAACAAGAAGCAGAAAACACAATAAAGAAGTCAGCCGTAACAGATCACTGCATAAGAGAAAACCATATAATGGACTGGGACAAAACAAGGATGATGAATGCATGTGTGTGGTAGACTACACACACAGCATTACTTTGTATTTGATATCAGTTGAGTGTTTCACCACCAGGCATCTAGAAATCCGTGTTTTTATAATGTGGCCATGTGGTCCAAATGAAAGAAAATATTCCTAAATTAAGGAACAGCTCTGACCATGCACACGAACATCATCTAGTGGTAGAACAGGGGAACTGCAGTGCTGAAGGTCTCAGTCGTCCACATGTGTTCGTCATTCATAAATTATTTTACCAAGTCAATGATTATGTCAGTGGAAAAACTTTTTTTGTACAACTGGTGCTAAAACCAATAAAAGACACGTGACAGATGGAAATCTGACATATCATGACTAATCTGTGTTATTGGAGGATTCAACAGAGCGTGCTCTCTGGAGGGAACACGTTCTCCGTGAGCACTCTGATCTCAAAGGAAATCCTTCTGCTATGCTGGGATTTGGGATCCTTTGTGGCGTGACAGACAAACCTCACGAATCTGATTCCAGAGAACCCCCCAGAACCTCCTCTGCTACCCGATCATACACACGTTGCCAAGGTAACCAGACTAAATGACAGCTCTGAGATTACATTTCCAAATAAAACTAACTCCAACCAGAACAACTCCTTAACAACGCGTTACTCCACAATTAATCAGATTTCATCTTTTATTTATTCCTGACAGGAACCTCTCCTCTGTCCCAACCACGTTTATAACTTCTGCTACTTGTTTGGTTCTTTTGCGCTTAGGCAGCCAGTGTCTCGATCTCACTGTCAATAAAGTTTTTCTTATTTTTCCAGGGAAAAAAAGAGAATTGCCTCACATGCTGAAGACATAGCATGACCAAATATGGTTAATTGAGGGTGTTTCTGTATGTAAGTGACTGAACGGACATGAGCACCTGGGTACGCACTGGTGGGATTTATCATCAAACAATTGCAGAGGAACATGCGTACGAGAGGCCACGCATGTTTCATAAATCAGGATTTTGACACATTCTAAATCTTATTTGTGGGAAGGAATATAGGACAGTTTCCACGAACGTTTGATACATGAGGGCCCTGAATTGCAAAAGCAGAAGACAGAATGAGTTTCCTCCTAGGATGTCCAGGATCAGCCTCATGGAAAGTGTGAGGATCTCACAAAGAGACCTGAAGGTACAGATGCTGCTGCTCCAAGTTCTGAGCTGAGATGGTTCAGGAATGCTGTTAGAATGTTTCAGACATGTCCTTCCATCAGGAGAGCCTGAGACCGACTCAAGAGAAGCTGAATGGATCATATATCAAGGCTTTCCTGGGAATGCCCTGGAATTTCCCCTGGAGGAGCTGGTGGAAGCATTTGGTTAGAGGGCAGTCCAGACATCCTTGTTAGGATCCGGATAAGCTGAAGATGATTAGAGAAGATCCATCCATTTTCAACTGCTTATCCAGAGTTGGGCCGCGGGGGCAGCAGCCTAAGCCGAGAGGCCCAGACCTCCCTCTCTCCAGCTACTTGGGCCTGCTCCTCCGGCGGAATCATAGGCATTCCCAGTCCAGCCGTGGGACATAGTCCCTTCAGCGTGTCTTGGTTCTTCCTTTGGGTCTCTTCCCAGTTAGACATGCCTGTAAAAACCTCACCAGAGAGGCGTCCTGACCAGATGCCCGAGCCACCTCAACTGGCTCCTCTCGATGTGGAGGAGCAGCGGGTCTACTCCGAGCCCCTTCCGGATGATCGAGCTTCTCACCCTATCTCTAAGGGAGAGCCCAGCCACTCTACGGAGAAAACTCATTTCAGCTGCTTGTATCCATGATCTCGTTCTTTCAGTCACTACCCAATGCTCGTGACCATAGGTGAGGGTAGGAACGTAGATTGCCCAGTAAATTGAGAGCTTCGCCTTCTGACTCAGCTCTCTCTTCACCACGACAGACTGGTACAACGCCCGCATCACTGCAGATGCAGCACCAATCCGCCTATCGATCTCACACTCCATCTTTCCCTCACTCGTGAACAAGACCCCGAGATACTTAAACTCCTCCACTTGGGGCAGGACCTCATCCCTGACCCGGAGAAGGCATTCTACCCTTTTCTGATTCAAGACTATGGTCTCAGATTTAGAGGAGCTGATTCTCATCCCAGCTGCTTCACACTCGGCTGCGAACTGCGAACTGAGACCCGATCCTCAGGCCATCAAACCAGATCTCCTCAACATCTTGGCTGCACCTAGAAATCCTGTCCATTTACAGAAGCCTGATGAGAGAAGATAAATAAATTAAATAACAGAGACAGATATTCCAGAACAGTGGTGCTAGAAGGACGTTGTGTATGGAATAAGAAATTCCCTGGAAGATGGGACCAAGTCTTTTAGTCTTTTCTGCCTAATGCCAAACTGACAACAGCATCCTGGAGTAGCTGCTATCGGCTGGTGCCAGGCGCTGGTAATTTGGAAAGACACGATAACAGCAGTCCAGTCACTGACAAGACAGTGACTCAGATTCTGATCCGCTTCCCTAATGAGGAGGAAAGGAATCCTGACGCCTCACAGAACCAACCCACATGGATGGAGACAAAAAGTTTCTACACTTTTCTAAAGAACTTTCCAGAATTACTAATCTGCAAAAATATCAGTCTCATTTAAAATCACATATCTGTATAAAGATGAGCAACTGAAAGAGACAGAAGGATGGAGCTGGAGGAAGAGAACATAACGACAGGATGATAGGAGGACAAAGTGGTGGGGGCTCCAATCATCAGCCTTTCAAACTCACTCCTCCATCAGGAAACCAACCATCCATAATGAATCACAAGTCTCCTAGCAACAGCTGGAACCTAGCAACAGGATCTTAGAAACTGCAACAAACTGCCTCCTCTCTGCATTTCAGCCAATAGGGGGAGAGATGTCTGACTCAGGGCAGCCAATCACAGGGCAAGGGGCCGGAACCAGAGGGGAAGGGGGCGTCGCTTCTCACACAGCTGATAGGGCACAAAAATGAAAACTAACACACACACACATCATATCACAACGGAGGAATTCAGCAGACCTGATGTTTTCACATCATTAGGATGCAGGTTTCATCCTGATGAGGGTTCAGTGATGTAAACAGAATTTTCCTTCTGATGTTCAAAAAGTTTTTCTTTTCTTAGAACTACAGGTGCAGGGCCCGTTCATCCTAAACGTACAGAAGGAAGAGCTGCAGGCATCTGGAGGGATGGGAGGGAGAACTGGTGTGTGTGAGTTCAACAACTCCAAACATAAAACCCACCAGCAATTAGGAACGTTTAAGCTGAGAAAGCTTCTGAAAGTGAACCAAAACGTCTGTAGGAGTCCAAAACAAGTCCAGCTGTCTTCACTGGAACTTGGTGGGTGAAAGAAAATGGACTCATACTTAAGATGAGATCAATCTAAACTCAACTAATAAAGCAGAGGAGATATTAAAAATGCTCCTGGGCTAAATTTATCTTAAAGAGGAAAAAAAAGCAGTTCTCTGACTTTAATCAATAATAATCAAACTCAACACCTCTATGCAGTCTGAAAATAACTCATCATCCTCCTCTTTTGGTTTTCGGTTTGACTGACGAGCTGCAAAAAGGAAGGTCAGGACTCATTTTTCATTCTTCCATTTCAAACCAGGAAATGAATCAGCAGATAACACACACCTTTGGTCCAGAGAACTGATAAGTACCAGTTTTACATGATGCAAGCCAGAAAAAGCTTCAACAGCTCAATTCATCTTCTTATTCTCTATGCTTTGTCTTCACAAGCCTGTGTGTGTGTGTGTGTGTGTGTGTGTGTGTGTGTGTGTGTGTGTGTGTGTGTGTGTGTGTGTGTGTGTGTGTGTGTAGAAATCATCATAACAGCTTTTTAGAAAGTCTCAGCACAATGTAAAAGTCATAAAGCCATTGCTGTGACACTAACATGGAGTGGACTTGCTCTGTTTTGTTAATGTTTTATACAAAAATATTGTTTAAAGGTGCAATATGTAAGAATGATGTAAGACTGCCAGCCTGTGGTCAAATTTGGTCACTGCAGTCCCTCTCTCACTCTGGCTGTTGCCAGTTACAGATCAGCACCAGAAGATTCTAGATAAGAAGCAAAGAAATTTTTCTATTCAAGTCTATTTATATAGCGCCAAATCAGGACAAGAGTCGCCTCAAGGCACTTCCCACTCCAATACAGGTCAGTTCATTAAGCCAGTCAGTAAAAAAAGTTCCTATATAAGGAACCCAACAGGTTGCATCAAGTCATTGACTAGTGGCAGAGTCTTTACAGCAATCCTCATACTAAGCAAGCATGTAGTGACAGTGGTGAGGAAAACTCTCTTTTAACAGGAAGACACCTCCAGAGGATCTTGGCTCAGTATAAGCAGCCATCCACCACGACTCACTGGGGATGGAGAAGACAGAGCAGACACACACACACACAACATATACAATAATTAGTGTTTCCATGGTTACATTGAGATTTCTGAGTAAATATTCTATTTGGTGAAAGAGAAACTTTATTTTATTTATCCTAGTGAATCTATAAATAAAAGTCACACACAGTAGGTTGATAAGCAGACAAATACATTGTTATATCTGATGTTAGCACTCTTGGGTGTTTTACGGTAGGGAGCCCTTACCACACCTATTATGGCACGTGTCACTGGCCCGCGGAGCATTTTTATGTGGCCCGCGAGATAAATATCAAAAATATATTAAAACTGACTCGCTGGCTGATTTTACAGCAAAGACTACAACTCCCATGATGCTTTGCAGCATTAGCGCGGAGCCGAAGCACCCCCTCCTTTGTGTTTTTTCCAGCGTCTGCTGCCGGTGTCTGCAGTTCCGCTGTCTTGGACAAACTAAACACTCCTCTCACTCAGCGCCGAGTTTACTCAGCTATTTGCTGATGTTGAAGCCCAGAAACGGAGATTTTAACCGCTCAGTAACGTGTTCACGACTGAAAGAGAAAGTTTTCCAACTGACTTCCAGACAGAGCTGATATAACTCCAGCGACCAGCGACACGCTCAAATCAGCATGACTCTGTGGCTGCTGTCGTTTTTATTTTTCCTCCCTGACACACAACAACGTGGTCAAGCTGCTCAGACATGTTCAGCAGCACAAACCTGTGTGAGCACCTGCTGTCATCTAATGTTGTCATTATTATGATGAATATGAACAAAGCCTCCTCCTCAGCTCAGAGCTCCTCAACCCCATGATGCAGGTATCTGGCTGGAAAAGGTGAGCATCACAGTAAATCAGTGGAGTAAACTGAGCTTTAAATATTTTGGTTTTATGCTCTTTTTCTGCTCCACAACATGAAAGTAAACAGGTGAGATGTTGCATTTTCATTTAATAAAAAACTATATTTTTATTTTGTTGTTGGCCCGTGAGAAAAGATTTAACCTACAGTAAACAGGAAGTGGAAAGGCTGCAGATAGATGAATAGAATAGAAAATCCCTTTATTGTTCCTCAGTGGTGAAAGCTAGATGTCACAGCAGCGATGACACGTATTACAGGAGAAAAAAGGAGAATAAAAAATAAGAAAAATGAATAAACAACAAGAAAACATAAATCCTGAATAGATTTTAAAAATGCTGAATAAACCACAAGTAATGAATACCACTGATGCGTTTTATTTAACATTGACTTGCTCGTGTGTAATTTGGTTATTCCACATTCAGTGTTAATCAAGCCCCCTCAATGCGGGACAGAAATTGAGGCCAATGCGGAAGTGAAATAAATTGCAGTTCCACCCTCATCCGCTGGGGGCTGGTGTCAGAAGCGAGCAAATCCTCATTGACTCCCATGTTAAAAATACGAATTTCACAGCAGAAATAAGCATGTTTACAGCCTGGTACCAAAACATGATTTTGGTTTAAATGATCTAGTTTACACTCATGACAACTCTCAGGGAGGTGAATTTTTTTCTCACTCTTCTATTTAAGTGTATTAAAAGTCTAAATTTCTGTATAATTAATGAGCATCAGACCCATGTGACCACAGAGCTAGCTCCAGGGAAAGGCCTCAGCCTGAGCCTCGGTCTCGCCTGAAAACTGTTGCGTCATTTTCAGTCTCTCAACTTAGACCATTAGTTGTAGCGTTTGTGCGTTCTTTTTTGGATATTATTTGTGCAATTTTTTGACAAAATGACTTGCTGTGGCATTAATTGCACTAATAGAGCGTCCAAGGAGTCTCCACTTCATTTTTTTCGGTAAGTAAAATTATATTTATGTATTTTAGGTCACTGCCGAGCTGAGCTTAGATTTTAACATGTACTGTTTAACCATGAAATTTAAATGTAATAGGGTAAAACCCAGTGCATTTAACATAATGCTGCACTTTAGAAAATGGGTTGAAATATAACATGTTGGTGGAGCTGGATTCCGACTATCGGCTTGTGGAGCTCTCGGGAGACCGATGTTTTCCACCCGTTTCTCCCCTGGCTTCGCAGCTTCTGTTTGCTGCGCGGAATGCCGGCTGTTTCTCCCTGCAGCTCGGCTCATTTCTGTCTGATCGCGGCTTCTGTTTGCTGCGCGGGCTGCCGGCTTGTGCAGCTCTGGGATGGAAACCTTTCCACCCGGTTCTCCCCAGCGGCAGCTCTGCTTATCTCAGATCGCAGTGGCGCTTGTCTGCTGTGCAGCTGCCAGCTTCTGGAGCTCTCGGGAGACCTCTGTGTTCCACCCGGTTTTACCCAGCGGTCAGCCCGGCATATCTCTGACTCAGAAGCTCTGGTGTTGTGCACAGTTAACTCCGGTTGTAGCTAGGTTGCTACCTCCGTTAGCTTAGCTCCCACCTCCGCGTTAGCTTTGGGTTAGCTTCAGGTTAGCTTGTAGCTAGTTCGACCGGGTGTCGTCAGTTGATCCCAGCCTTTCAGCCACACCCTCAGCTCCACCTCGCTTCCCTTTTCTGGAATTGTCTGGGCTTGACGGAACCTGTGACACGGTCAAAATGGTGGTGGTGGCCACCTCCCATTTTTCTTCAAAAACGTGTTATTGGAGCCTATGGAAACCCATTTTCCATATATGTACTGTATATGTCGATGGTGTTAATGCAAAAACAAGTTTGCTTCCAAATTAAAGGTTCAAAATTGCATGTATGTTGATAAAGAAAATATGCAAATTTGCCGTCACTTTTTCAAAAAATATTAAGTTTGGCCCGCGACTTCGTCCCAGATTTTAATTTCGGCCCAGTGTGAATTTGAGTTTGACACCCCTGTTTTACAATAATATTGTTCTGGTATTGGAGAAAGTACAGTTTGTCGTCTTGCTGTTATATTTCCGAATGACTCGTTAAAAGGAAGTAAAACACCACTATTGACTCGTTACTCTTTTTTCACTGTAATATCAAGTTGTTGGTAATTGGAAAAGTAGCTGGAGATATCTTAGAGCCGACTATTTGCTTCTAATTCAACTTAGCGTTGTTAGCTCAACGTTAGCCTCTAGGCTACTCCACCGAGTTTGGAGTAAAACATAAAGATGCCGTGGCTTCATGAGGGTACAAGAAAGAACTTCTGGATCGCTCCTGTTTCCTGGCTTTGGTTCTATAAACAACTCTGGAGCTTTATACCTGCCTCTGGTGTCAAATTACAAATGCCGGCACAGCAGTTAGCTCGCCAGAGATATGGCAACATCACAAACTCACTGATATAAACAGTAGCTATGTCCTGCTATCTTTTTAACGAGAATAACCAACAACCCCCCAGCCAGGTGACAATAAAATCCATTTCAGTATAACCTTCCAACATGACTGAGGCTTGTAAGTAAATGTAAAATTAATGAAAACAACACTGAAATGGGAAACTATAACTTTTGTTCAATGAAAATGTGATCTTTTATGTGAATTTCTTGAACATTCTCATGTTCTCAGACAGATAAAATTCAACAAACTTCAGATTAAGTATTTGTGCTTAAGTTTCTCTAATCCAAGGCTCTACCTAAAACTGGGTTAATTCCTTTAAAGTTGAGGTTTTCAGAAGAAACAAAATGATTATTTGGATTTGAAAAAATAATTTTGACACTAAAAGTAAAAAAAAAAAAAAGCCCCAAATACTAGATTCACACAAGATGAAATAAACCCAAAATTTCTGCCAGTAAACACAGAGCTATGGAGCTGTGCTTTGGCTCATCAGCACCAAAGAATATGTAAATTCACATCAACGTGTGAAACTCATAAAATCAGAAGTTAACAGCAGCTGTAAGATTTTAAAGCATACAGTATTAAACACAAGGAGAACCAGCTCTGCTGCAGTCTGACCAAAACTTTTCACGTCTGATCAACTCTGAACTGAACATCAACCCATTCATCTCAATGTTCGATGGCCCAGTTTTCTCTCAGTGTCTGAATATTATTAAATAATAATTGTTACGTACGCTTGCCACTAGATAGCCCCCGTAGCTCCCTCCTCATCCTGTTCCCTTTGAGCTGTTCTCCATTAGTCGCAGCTGTTCTCTATTAGTCATACCTGGTCACTCTGTTAAAAGGCTGGCCTCTCCTTTCATTAGGCGAGAAGGTACAGGGTAGTGTAGACTCTTCTTGAGTTTATACTATTCTCTTCTCCCCGTGTGCTTCTTTGGTAAACCTCGTATTGCTTGTTCATTTTCGACTACACACTCATTTAAGATTTTGGATAATAGGATTTGACAATTTGGCCCTTTTGACTTTGGAACGTATTTGACCTCGACTTAGGATCTCCCCCAGAGCTTTAGGAAAGCTCTTGTTCTTCTCGGTGTGTATCCCCATCCCCTCCTGGGTTGGCACTTTCCGTTATCCCCTTTTGTATATAGCTTCTTGTGTTTTGTATATATGTTGATAATATCCTTTGTAAATATTTCGTTTGTAACAAAATCTTGTTTTTATGCGACACTGCACTTTGTTACTATTTCCCCCGCACACCAATTTTGTTACTTTCCCATCCTCATCTCTCCTAGAGAGCCGGGGTCATAATATAATACTAACACGTGGGTGTTTGCAGGTTTGTTTTACTACATTAGATGTAAAGAAGCATCACTCGTGTACATCAAGAGAAGTCAACTCTGCATGGAGGCGAGCGAGTCACCCAGTTGGCATGACGTTCAATATGATGGATCACATTTGGACTTGTGGATATTAAATATATAAACCTTTTCTCTCACCTTGTTGAGAGAAATCTGAATTGTAAATCTGCAGGAGTAGCTGAAGGGTGCTGCAGTGTTTCAAAGGGACCCAGCGTTGTTTGTGTGTGAGAGGTGGAACCAGTGAGAGTGTAATGAGTCTGCACAGCCAGATGTAGAGCAGGGAAGAAATTCTACAGAAGAAAAAAGATGGTGAACCTTTCTCCCTGGTTCATGGTGTAGGGTTTGAGAATTGAGTGCTTTAAGAGCTCAATATATATTACCTCTACTTATGACCCATAAGCTGTGATACTCTATCTAAATATAGAATATCATCCTGCTTGGTCTTTACTGTGTTAATCAGAGGATTCTAGGATTCTTGTTTATTCAGGGATTGTAAACACCTCGTTTTGATTCAGGAAAGAGTCAGGTTTATAAAAGTAAGAATTTATTTTACAAACAATTAAAACATGACAAGTTAACTAACATTTACTGTGAGTGGATGGAGCTAGATGTGATGTATGAAACCTATGTGTGAATGTGATGTTATCAGAACTTCCATATCTAGGAGAGCTGAGTTCTGGATGTAAAAGAATTTGGTTGTGTTAAGCTATGAAGTTGATTATTATCAAAAGCACATCAGACGCTATCTGTGTGTCTACATACCCACTCGAAGACCCTCGTGATAGATCCGGAATGTCGAAGTCCTCGGATTTCCAGGCACCGAGGTCCGTAGAAGAAACTGCGGCGCTACCAGACCGGTCTTAGAGTTGTCTCCAGGTCACAACAGACGGATGGAACCGCGCGTCTGGTGGAGTCTAATCAATATCAGCTTGTTCTGCAGGAACTGTTTGCTGAATCAGCTTCACAGGTGAAAAAAGATTTTGAGGATGTGTCAAAAGCTTTGATGGGTTAAAGAGGTATTTTGCTTCAGATGGCCAGTCTGAAGCTTTTCATGTTATGATTTGTGTAGCCAACCAGAGGTTGGCAAGTTGAGGAATGGTTACCAAGACAACCTCAGAAAAACGTTTTACTTGATACTGGATGCACTGATCTGGGGTAAAGGGCTATCTATGTGTCACACGTTTAACTTAACTTTACTTTGTCCTTGTGTGCGTGCAAATGGTGTTGACCTCGTCATATCAACATGCTGAAACATATATAAATCTTTCAAAGTAATCATAACATAACATTCATTTCAAACTTCATTCATTGAGCACAGATTAATGAAACATTTCATTATATTATAATTATTATGCGTAGCAATAAACAAATGTTTATTTAATGATTATCTAGCTTATAAGAGTTAGAAGATCATGTTTATGTTTATTTATTTGGCAGACGCTTTTATCCAAAGCGACTTACAATTTATAACCTATAGGGCATGTTATGATCTGTGGGGGAAACCGGAGTACCCGGAGGAAACCCATGCATGCATGGGGAGAACACGCAACTCCACTCAGAAAGGCCGCAGCCGAGTTTTGAACCTACAACCTTTGTGCTGCGAGGCAACAGTGCTAACAACTGCACCACCATGCAGCCATATTTAATTTAAGAAATCATTCTTTGATTTAGCAACTAATCTGAGCTGTGAGTTTTCCTTGTTCAAAGGCATGAAGAATCCTGTAGGACGATAAGGGAAGCCTTGAGGAGAGAACATTATTGTTGACAATTCGTTTTCTGTGTTCAGAGCTGCAGAGCTCTGAGCTCCATGGAGCTGCAGAGGATGGGATGAAGGCAGGCCAATTTAAAGGGAACCAATGCAGTCTCGTGTCTCCTTTTGACCAGATGTTGAATGTCAAACAGTACCTAAAAACTGACCATTGCTGGACGTTACAGTGGTTAGAGTATCTGCTGCTGGTTTTCTTCCATGTAAATGGGGATGGGCGTGTCACTCAAGAGGATCTAACAACTCACCTGCAAGACTTCTAGCCTGGACCGGTGCAGGCTGGTGGAAGATTACATCAGTCTTGGGCAGATTTAACCTGAAAAAAAATTAACATAACATTGTTAGGTATTTTTAATGTATTACCATCTTAAATGTTCCTTTTTAAGTAATCATATGTTAATAAGTAAGCCACAGAGTTCTTTCTCCTTTCCTCTTACTGTGGAATGCGGCTGATAAGCCCTGATGTTTGTCTGGTATGCTGTGGGGGTTGGTGAAGTAGCCTGCCTAATAGGTATCCAAGGTTGCTGAGTTTCTGGCTGTCAGTCATAAATTAAGACTTCCTTTGTGGAATGCTCTGCTTGGCAACAGGGAAGCTAGCAGCCACCCCTGTAACTTGAGACTTCCTTTTTAGAAGGTCCCGCCTTAGATAGAAGTAACAGTGTTATTGGTTAAGTGTGGACACTGATGGATTGTCCTTTGTCTGTTTGCCTGTGTTTCAATAAAACCAGCTCGAGAGAGAGAACACGCCGGAGTTAATCGGACAAGGACCTTGGACAGGCTTTTGGCCGGTTGCTCTCCGCTGCCTCTTCACAGCATAAAAAACCTACTGACTTCTCACCTGTGTGGTTCATTTCAGGGTTCAATTTCAGAATATAAAAATACCCAACACACATTGTTGTGGGAGTTTATGTATATGTGCTTTATAACACGTCTGGTGAGTGATCGTACTGTTCTCAGAGCTAACTCAGTGTCCAGAATCAGACATGTTCTAATAAGAACCGGACTTAGCACCAGTTCAGAACCGGGTCAGGTCTGCTGCAGGAGGAGCTGCTCGTCAGTGTCCCTCCTGCGTTTCTCTGCATCAGTGCTGACATTACTAACTGGCACAAAAACTTAACCCGAACCAGTCTGTGACATTATAACACACACAACACTCGCTTCGAGCCTGTTGCAGTGTGGACTGATTGTCTAAATTACATGAACCACGGCCACATCTCTCTTACTTTGTAATTATAAATATAGCAAATATAGTGGCTTACTTACAGGTAAGGAACAATCTTTAGAAGCTGTTAAAAGTAATTATTTTGCGTACTCACCTCAAATTGGGCCCAAAATCTTCATTTTCAGGAAGCAGCAGGCAAATTACCGGAACGGCTTGGACTAATTTGTGAATTGCTCTTCAAACCAGCATAACCCGGTTCAATCTCCATCCCGGTTAAAACTCCGTCAAGTTGGTGAAAGAGTAGCATGTGAAAAACACGTAACTACAATATTAACAGCTAAGCTACTAGAACTAAATAATTATAATACTTGAAGCTTTGCTGGGATTCTGACACAATGCTAATGCTACAAGGCTGCTTGAGACCGTGGCGCTTTTATAACCTACAGCCACAGAGCTGCTACATAGTACTGTTCTTGGATACGTTGCATCGTTCTCGTTAGCCACTGGCTAAAACAGACTCAAAATAAATGTTTTCTATACTGTTGAGCTGAAGATGGCGCTAGACTGACATTTTTAGACAGAATTTAGTTTTCAAAGAAAATGCATCAAAATGTAAAAATAATAACTACACATGTCTACAACACTATTAGACACTCATTTATACTAGTTATCAGCTAAAAAGTTTATTTTGATGTGACTTGCTCATTAAGTGACAGTGTGATGTAGATCTGTCATGATTTTCTAATCCTAGAGTTTCACCATCTATTTTTATCAGAAGCTAATGGAGCAGATAAGTGTAGGAGGCTATTTTTATGTTCAGCCTGTATGAAACACTCAGAGTTACTGAATATATTTCAAAAATAACTATAAAAAAGTGGTTTCTCAATTAAGTTGGTCTTTAAAATCAAACTGAAGGAATACTTTGAAAAAGCTGATGAGGACTTATGTATGTGGATGGGTTATTGACCTAATTAAAAAGTCTATAGCATATTTTGCCTCCAACCAAATTCTCCTGATGTTTCATATTTATTTCCACATTCTGAATGTAATAGATCAACCTCATTCAACTCTGGAGAAAATGACAATTCAATTCAAATTCAATTGAAAGATACTTTATTAATCCCAGAGGGAAATTAGAGTTTCAGTACACACAATTCTAAGTTCAGACATACATAGGTAAAGACACATGAGAAGAATTGGTGACAGTGGTCATTCACAACCCGAGTCGCGCCACCTTAATAGAGAACAGAGGGGTTACATGAGGATTGGATCAGGCGGAGGAAAAAAAAGGCACTTCAGAGTTACCCTCCACAGGGAGGGCAGCTTTGCTATGCAAAAAACACCTCAGACAGAAATGCAACAGACTTCAGACATTACACAACATAAATGTCCACTAGGTGGGGTGGTAGGGTTTTGGGACTCTCCACACGTCAGCAGAAGCAGCCGCGATAAGCAGCGCTCTTCATCTCATTCTGGAAAGGGGTGGGAGGTCGTTGGGTTTACAGGGCACAGTGACTCCTGGAACGATTCAGCGGCCTTCACAGCTCGCAGTCCCACCCAGGCTGGGATAGGGAGACAGAGTTGCACATTCCACATTTCTTCGGGGGGGGGGGGGGGGGGGGGGGGGGGTATTCGATTCAGCCTCACAGGCTCAAGGGCACCAGATTCAGATAAGAAATTGTTTTGGGGCCAGACAGAGATAATTTCTTCTCTGTCTTCCGCTGGTCCTCAACCTCTCAAAGTCCAATAATGGCGTAGATTAATTTATCCCATTCCGTGCTGATTCGTCCACTCGCTCCTTGATCGCATCCATCTTTTGTGCCAACGCATGGATCTCTGCCAAAGTTCCAAGCTTACGACTCATCTCGACAATTACATGAGTCTGTGAATTCACAGCGCGGTGCAAACCATCTCTGAGCTCCAGGAGTGAGCCAATATTCCTCGACAGCTCATTAATTTTCCGGTAAGTCAGGTAACCTCCAAGGCCAAAGAGCAGGAAACCTGACACCAACACCACAAATATCCAGGCATCTTCAGAAACCTCTACAGACAGCTGAGATAGGCAAATCAGGTTCCACTGTTTCCAGGAGTCCATGATGTGCCCAACTGGATCTTTCCCAGAGGGGCACCCGGGAGCCCCTTCTCCCGTTGTCATTGTTGAGAAAATTTTGTCAATCCCGTTGAGTGGCCAGCTGACCAGGTCCATTTTTAATAATTTCCAGTTTCCAGAAAAAATGTAGAAGCTCTGTACACCCAAAGACAGAGAATGAGCCTTGGGGATAAGATAGGGGGAGAGGAGGAAAAAAGCATCTGTACTCTCCAAGAGCCGGAAGTAGAACTGGCAGAGGCTGTGACCAGCGGCTGCCTACAGATTTTTTCTGAGATAAAGTTATCTGCCCGAACACACAGTAGGACTACAACTCATCACACTTTTCTGCCCAAGGGAACAAAGTCAGTGAAGCATAGAGCAGAATCAATCAGCTGATACAGATGCCCTGTGGAAGGATTGGAGGATTGGAGGCGACCTTAAGGCTGACAGAGTGCACACAGGTGTGTTTACATGTCTTATCTGACCTGAGAAAGCAGCAGAGATCACCTCAGGGGAGCTGGAGAACATGACAGGTGAGAAGTACGCCTGAACTACCTGCCACTGTGATCCGAACCCAACTAATGGTCTCACACAGAACGGACAAGCGATTCCCAATTTGCCCAGAAAAAGAGAGAAGTGTTGGTTTCCTAAACAGCATAGGCTGTGTGTTTTTGTTTAAATCCAGTGTGGGCAGCAGGAGCGAGGAATCAATTTCTACCATTTATTTCTCCTTTGATATGGAAGTAAATGTCAGAGTAGCTAGGAGGCTGGATGTGTGCCGAAGCATAGATCAGACCTGTTAGTGAGGAAACACCCAACTGACCGTCTGTTCCTGGACTCGTTCCATGGCACGTTTTCTCTTCAAATTAAAACTGGATGCTCACCTAAAGCTGATCAACTATTGGAGCCAACCCAATTGAAAAAACAAAGCATTATGGGTTAACATAGAAAGCTGGCAGATATGGGCAAGATGGCAGACGTATTGAGATGCATCAAAGGACATCAGATATTGGCTGTTTCTCAGTCACCAAACTCGGCGATCCTCAGGTCTTTGTGAAACATCATCTACGTTGGCCCAAGATCCAATCCTGAGAACGCTTTCATGCAAGTATGCTCAGTTCCCGGATGTGTTCTTGCTCCGCCCCCTATATCGAGGATGCATTTAATGCATCCTTCTATGGAGGTGGCCAGCAAGGCATCCCACAATGCATTGCGTTGCAAACTGTTGTGCTTTGAATGGCTGAGGAGAAAGCTACTAGCTGTAGAGTTTTATATCAGAAATACAAATAAAGAAATATTGTAAATAATCGTGTGTCACCTGTAAAATTTGCAGTGTATTTGTTTTTTTAACCCACTATCAAAATAAAAGCAGTGGTGTCCTAAATAGCTGTTTTGATCATAAAAAAGAAACTTTTAGCTTCAATTACCAGCGTGAAATGCTGGTATTTTTTTTTATCAATTTTGATTCAAAGTGGGCCAAATCTTATACAAATATGTATTCATTGTTATTTTGTTACTTAGGGGACAAATTAAACTTACTTTTATGCCAGGTCATTTTTTTAACACGACGGAGTACAGTCCTGTTCCTAATGCCGTCCTTGTGCTCCCGTACTCGGTAGAACGGACCTTCTGGTGTCCTTACCGAGATCGTACTTGTATAGTACGCAAGAACGTTCTAGCGTCCTGAGTATTGAGAAATGGCTCTTTAATCTCTGAAGTTGAAACCGATTAATCTAGTAATCTAATTTTAGCATTCCGGAATTTTAATCTAGGGCTGCCAAAAATAACTCTGGTGACCATAAATGGCCCACGGGCCACTCTTTGGATTCCCCTGGCTTAATCTAAGTAGTTTTCAGGCCTGATTATTGGAGGAAATCAGCTGATTCAGCTGCTGCAGACAAATAAACCACAGAATAAAAAGGTTTTCCGGGTTTTCGTTTGGGCTTCCTCTCTCCTTTCCTCACACTCGCCTCGGTTCTCCATCACCGCTCAGGTTCATCTGCAGCTTCCTGCCAGAGCTTGACCGTTTTCTTGGAGATGGTCCAGATTCAAATCAGGCGGTGATGGACACCGACCCACTGTCCCGACTGTCTTTTCCGTTTGTGTGACATCGGTCTGCAGACTCAAACCGGAAGTCATTGGTTTCTCCTTTACAATCAAACTCAGGAGTTTAGGTTTCTCTGCAGCGTTTGGTGGTAAAATGAAACTTATTAAAACACTTGAACGTTTTGTGATAAAGTCTAATTCTGGCATTGCATAAATTTAACAGATTTTACAAGATTTTTTTTTCCTTTTCTCATCTCCATTTAGTTTTTGGACCAGCTCTGTTCTGTGAGGATATCCAGAATTTTAAGATTGGAACGCTTCCTTTCCTGCTCTGGCTGAGCGTTTTGTATCATTGTTGGAAGGTCAGATGAGTTTCTGAGCCAATTTCTTCTGCTTGAGATTTTCCTCTGAATGGACTGTTGTGCCTCACAAACATGTTGAGTAAAGTGTCTGGAAATGTCATGTATTTTTTAATATCTGGTGTTTTATCTCTTTGGGTTTTGCTACCCGTCTTCTTTGGGTGATTTCATGGATATTTGGCTCCAGAAACCTGATATAAAATATTATATTGTAAAATAACATCAAATAATATTATTATATAAAATAATTAAATACAATAAAATAATATATAACATTATACTATATTATGTAGTAAATTTACTAAAAAATGTAATGAATAAAATAAAACTAAGTGGTAAATCTTGGAAATCCTCACAAGTCCGCCCTGACAGCAAATATTCCAAAATTGTGAAAAATAAAATTCCCATAATGCTGCTTTTAATATTCCTAATCCCAGATTTAACCCATTTTGCGGACACATAAAACTTGAGGTTTAAGCAGCAATAATCTTGGAGAATTGCAGTGACTCATCCTGACAAAATGACTCCTTTTGTCCAATCAGTCAAATCAGCTCATATGAACTAAATAAACCACAAAAGTTAATTTTGCTCATTGAAACACAATCCCACCTGAAGACATCTTACGCCTGGTGTTCATCACATCTCATTACCACCTCGAACCTCTTACATCTTCCCCTTTAATTGCTATTCTGTGCTTCATCTTCCTTCCTCGCCTCTCTCTCCACTTATTTAATTTGATGTCACCTTAAGATTGCAGAGGAGAAAGTTAATTATGCAGCATTTTGAATTATGAATTGCAATCGTTTTTTCTCCTGCGGTCCGAAGCTGTGATGAGGATCTGGGTATCAAAGGTGCCATGTTCAGAGGAATCTTTAATATCAGATGAGTTTAATATGAACTTGATGTCTTGTGGCAGAAGGAGACATTTATTCCAAAACTATGTATAAATGAAATATGGAAGGGGACACGCTGTTGGGAATCTTTAGGTTACATTTTCTTTATGCTTAGGTACAACAGCTTGATCTTAGGTCTGCGTGGTTGGTAGCACAGCAAAAAGATGCAGGTTCGAATCCCAGCTGCTGCCTGGTGTTTCTGCACATTAGATTAAATATCAGGTGTGACTTTATTGTCTTAAAGCTGCGAATATCTATGAACTATAAAAAGTTCATTTCATGGCTGCAACTCTTTGAGACAAATGTTGTGATGTTTTGCCCAAATGGGTTTTTAGCTTGGTTGTGCCTCGTTCGTGTGTGTTTTGCACGAATGCCAAAAATGTCATCATTTTGTCGTAATGTCAACACTTGTAACGTGTAATTCAGTGTTAATCCAACTTTTTATCTATGGGGGTGGGGGGTGGGGGGGGGAGGTGTTCTTGCATTTTAAGGCAACATTTGTTTCGGGATGCAAAACAGTAAAATAAATCCTGCAATGCACACCTGTCCCTCTGAAAGTGAAAACTACACCTTCACAAACATTCCCCCACTAGAAGAACTTCTGTTTCAGTAATGTACAAGTGAACGGGACTGAATTTAAACCGATTTTGTGAGTTTAACTATCAAAATTTGCACAGTGAAGCTCTGAAGTCTGAAAAACTCTAATTTCCCTCTCTAAGTGGTACTTTGGTGACTGCAGACACCAACGGTTTGTGCTGTTCACAGCCCACATCCGACTTGTACACGATTTGAGAAACCTACGCAAACATAGCTGCAGATTTGAGGAGAAATTAAATACCCACATTGACACTCTATACTATTCCTGACCCCCCCCCCCCCCCCCCCCCCCCCAGTCATTTACATTTATATTGAATCAAAAGCCACGGTGGAGAGCAAGTGGAGGCAGCCGAGACTGATTATAATGGGAGATTATGGACCGACTGCACCACCATTATGTTGTGTAATTACAAACTGAGGGAGGAGGAAGGGGATAGGCTGGGGGGGGGGGGGGCTGGATTCCCCAGATGCCAGGATCTATTTCATTTAGGGAAATAATGCCTCTCCGCTTTTCCCCTCCAATTACTCTACCTGTAAATATCACAGAGACCCGGCTCCCCCATCTGTTACAGCGCTTTTTATGGGTCACAATTTATTGGAGACAAATATCACACAAGGCGTTAAGGAGGATGTGCGAGGTCCCCCTTAAGGCTTTCACCGCTGCATCTCCACCCGCTTTAGGGCTTCATTTGATTGCATTGATCCGCTGGCGTAATGCATGTAGGATTACCGGTCATGCACTCAGGAGACGATGTAATGGCTCTGACATAATGTAAAACCCATTGGAGAAGACCATCTATTCAGTTCCTCCTCATAAAAGCGCTGCAGGTGAAGGAGGAGAGTTTGGTAAACCCATCGACAGTTTGACTGATTCCTGTTTTACACAAAAGCAAAGCAGATTCGTTGTCGGCTTAAAAAAATAAATTATAGGAAGAGCAAATCAATTCCACATTTAAAAATTAAAAGGGAACTAATCTTCTAAGACTATTAACTCGTTTAAGACCAGCAGCTTTCATCAAACCCACTGAATTTAACTTGGCTTAATTGAGCAGTTTGACACTAAAAGTGTTTTTGAGCGGCACTCATCCTTCATTAGAATGGACCTGCGCTGTTGTCTTTAAAAGGAACTCTGGCTATGAGGATGTAATCGTCCATCTTTGACCTAAAAGGCCCTGCTCTATTTGCTCTGCCCAAGCAGAAACACAAGTTTCTGACACAAGCCTAATCTACAAGATATGGGCCAAGGCCACTCATGCTCTGTGCTCTTATCTAAACTGTTGCTTCTAGGACAGCACAAGACAGAAGAACTCTTTTAGAAACAGAACTATTTCTCTATTAAATAATAATTAAATAACGTCTGTTAGTCCAAATAATCATGTGAACCTAATGTTCAATCAATCTGTGAAATGAGAATATTAATTACTTGATATTATAATCCTATGATACTATTTTAATAAGTAATATAACTTTTAACTAGACACTAGACTGATCACACGTAATGTTAAAAATCACATGACACATTCCTTTTTCTGATCCAATCAGAACCTTCCAGATCTGACGCGAGGCGTGGTTTTGATGGTGCTTGGTAAATCCCCTTTTGTTGTCAAAGTCTGATTCGACCATAAATCAAAACATCCAAATCATAAAACTATGGCCCACGTCATCTTAACTTGAGTTAAAAGCGTTCTAGAGAAGTTGTCAGAGTGGCCAATCCGTAACTTTTCTCTTAAAGCCGAAAGAACCTAACGACAAGCTGGATTAAATCTGCTGCATGTTCCACCTGCTGCAACGGTTCCTTCATAATAAAAGCGGAACCATCACGACCCTTCAGGGTCTCGCTGACGCCAATAAACTGTCGTGACCTGGGAGTAAAGACTGGAAGGGTCGGCAACTGCTGCATATCTACAGGCGTCGGTTCCAAGAGGGTCCAAGCTGGACCCCCGACATTCCGGATCTAAACGGGGACTTCTGTTGGGGTACGTAGACTGACGGCGTCTGAATGTGTGTATTAATCTCAAGCCAAAGCTTAGAGCGAAACACCATTTCACTCCCACTCAGAACTAATAGTCTCTTCAGATTTGCTGGTTCTGAGCATATTTCACACACACACCATCCTCAGTCTTACTCCACCTTAGTTCATCATCACATAGTGTTTAAAGTTAGTCTTGTTTAATTTGTTTAGAAATAAATCTTTTAACTTTTTAAACCTGACTCTCTCTCTTTCTTAGAGTTGATACAAAGTGTTGGTCAATCCCTGCAATAAAAAGATCCAATCTTCTGGTTAAATTTACTCAGTGATCCATTAAGGTGATATTTCATATTTTATGATATTTCACATTCCATGGTTTCTAATTAAATGTAAGAGCATCTTCTCTACAAGGATGTGTATGCCCTAATAAGCCACAAAATCTTCTGTTGTTAGAAACACACAAAATATTGCTCTTTATTTATAAATCTTTAATATTTAGTACATTTTTTGACATACGTAGGACGCCATGTTTTCCGCACGCAATGTACTCTGGGGGCGATGACGTATATTGGTTGCTCTTATAAGAATAGCTATTGACGCTAGTGTTTGTTTACGCGCTCACCGTATTAATAATGAAGTAAAATGCCGCATTGTGCTGCTTTTCTGCTAGAGCGTAGAAGTGAAACAGAAGAAAACTTTTCTCACTCACCTCCGGCGAGTCCAAAGCAGCCAGATTCAGTTCCAGAAACGATGAAGGAAACATCGCTGAACATCCACAGGGGAAATCTTTAGTCATCCAGCTGATTCCTACAGCACCCCTAAAGTTTTCAGCTAGCCTCCCACATGGTTTTACAGTAGCAGTGTAAACTCATCCAGTTGCGTGCAGGATTAATTTTCCTAATTGACTCAATTTCCTGCACCTGTGAAGGTGGGGGACCGTCAGCTTGCAGAGGGGATTTTACAGCTGCAGCTCTCTGCCCATCTCCAGCTCATCTCTGTAGTCATCATGTTGCATGCTGGGAGCAGATAATAAAACAGGAACAAGCACTGAGGTCCCTAAAACACAAACTGCTGCTGCTGCCAAGGTGAAAATCCGATCTGAAACTGTTGGATTTAAAGGACAGTGAGAGAAACATGACAGCTGAGGAGTGAGAGACAAAAACAACAACAAAAAAAAACCTGAAACACGTGAGGCTAGTTCTGATTGTACAATGGCGCCATCTAGAGGTCTCTTAGTTGTTTCACCATAAAACCTTTTCAGCTGCTGGCGCAGACTCGCTTCATCTGCTTTTGAATATTCAAACAATAAAGCAAAATATCAACATTTAAAAGTATGTTTTCGTTTTGCGTTAAATTATACGTTACCAGCATATACGTGTTCTGCTTTTTGCAGCAATGAGTGAGCTCACGTTTGACGATAGGAGCTGAAAAGTAGTTGAAAATAATAAAATTACCACAAGTTAAATAAAAATGTAATTCATTTTCGTACGCTGACGGTTAAAAAAGTCAAAAACAGTTCAAACTAGTAGATAAGACTTCTGGAAGCACCCCACAATTCCACGTCTCACACCCGGGGGGGGGGGGGGGGGGGGGCAGTTACTTCCGGAAGTAAATAATTAGCTCCAACGCTGTTTCCGGTGTGTCTTTTGCAGAATTTACAGTTGAACTTTCACCTGATGAATGGGGTTTCAAATTTTCAGTGGAAAAAACTAAAAGTATGGGGTTTACAAAAGGCAAGAAAGTAATGGAGAATTTAACATTGTATGGAAAAGAGTTGGAGCAAGTAGATAAGTTTAAATATTTAGGAGTAATATTTGATAAAAAGTTAATATGGAAGGATAATATAAATGAAATAGAGGAAAGATGCAAAAAAGTAATAAATATAATGAGATGTGTGAGAGGATATGAGTGGGGGACTAGTGCTCAGGCATTAAAATACATGTACAGTGCAATGATACGATCAGTGATAGATTATGGGAGTATAGTTTATAGTTCAGCATCTAAAACATTAATGAAACGGATTGAAATCATGCAAAGTCAAGCATTAAGAGTGTGTTGTGGAACAATAAAAACTACACCTATTGTGGTACTACAGGTAGAAATGGGTGAGATACCAATAGCTTAGGATAAAACAGATAGCTTTAAATTATTGGGCAAGTATACAAGGGCGTGAGGACAACAAAAAGGGCACTGAGTCCGTGTTGGGAAAAAGAGAAAATGAAGAAGGAATATGGTAGCTGGAAAGTGCAAGATTGGGCAAAAGAGAGTAAGATCCGTGATAAAGTACAAATTAAAAAGTTTTTATATACAGTTAATCCAAAATGGATATTTCCGGAAGTGTGTGTTGATTATAGTACTTATGAAGCAGTGGAGGGAAAGGAAATTGGGATAAAATTACATAAAATAGATTAAAAAGCTATGAGTCTTTTGTGCAAATATTTACAGATGGATCAAAGGAACTGGTAGGGGGAAAAACCGGTTTTGCATTTGTAATACCACATATAGGAGTAGTAGTTAGGGAAAGAACTCCAGATCATTTGTCTGTGTAGTGGAGATGATAGCTATATTATTTAGTCTTCAATGGAAAGAACAAAATAGAATTAAAAAAGGAATTATATGTACTGATTCGTTATCTGTAGTAGTGTCCGTTGAATTAATGTCTACCAAGAGTCGAATAGATGTATTATAAGAAAAATATATGAGACCATATTTAGATTAAGGAAATTGGGTACGGAAGTTAAATTTTTATGGGTACCGGCACATGGAGGAGTGGAAGGAAATGAAATGGCAGATTATTTTGCAAAAAAGGCAATAAGAGAGAGAAAAATAATAAATATTGCATATAGTCCCGCTGAAATTAAATCTACCATTAAAGCACATATAATGGAAGAGTGGCAAAGAATGTGGGAAAGGGGAGAGAAAGGAAGATATTGATTTCAGATACAAGGGAAAGTAGGAAAATGGGAAAATATAAGAATGAATAGTAGAGATCAAAGAATAATATCAAGATTAAGAATGGGACATACTGGGCTTACTAATACGATGCATCTGATAGGGAAACATCCCACACGTTTGTGTGGATGTGGGGTGGGGGGAGAAACAGTGTAACATGTTTTATGTAACTGCATAAAATATGAGAAAGTAGAGGACAACTCAGGGAAAAATAAAAAAATCATGGGAGGTGGAGTGATAAATGTAAATAATTTTTTAAATGGTGAAGAAAGGAAATATAAGTTGGTTATTGAGTATCTAAAACACAGTGGTTTGTTGAATAGAATTTAGTTTTTTTATATTTATATTTTATTTTTTTACGCTCTTACTCCGACTCACACTCCAGCACAGTAGGTGGCGGAAATGTACCTAGCAGTTAAATGCCACCCGCCAATAAACACGAAGAAGAAGAAGAAGAAGAAGAAGAAGAAGAACTTTCACCTGTTTCTGTGTTGTTCTCTCTCCCCGAAACATCAGACTTATGAGTGTCGTTATACCTCGAATAGAGCAGCTTTCTGCTCGGGTTGTTCGGGTTCTAGGCTGCAACCCGGGACCGATGACGCTGCAGGGTACCAACACATACCTGGTCGGAACCGGAGTCAGGTGAGTGCTGACGTATCTACGGTGCTGGGTTCTCTAAACGAGTCTCTAAAGGGGGGCTTTGGATATTATTTTATAGCTAAACTTTCATTGTTTATGTGACATCCTACACCCTTTCTTTGACTAGTTTTAAATGACCTCACACCAAACTCAATAGAAAAATCCAGGTTTTCTGTTTACTGAGGTCCAATCAGTTTTTTGCTTTTCTTTTGGAAGCCATTTCACCATTGTTTGTACATATTTGTACAGTATTTTGTCGCAAATCCTCTCTCTGGACAATTTTTGAATTCAATTTAGAATTTTGAAAGTAGACCAAGGGAAAGTATAGTCACCTTATCGTGGTGGAGGAGTTTGAGTGCCCTAATGATCCTAGGAGCTATGTTGTCTGGGGCACTTAGTGCCCCTGGTAGGGTCTCCCATGACAAATTGGTCTTAGGTGAAGGGTGAGACAAAGAACGGTTCGAAGGATCTTTCATGGCGGTGAAAACGAAGAGTCGGAGTACCCGGCCCGGAGGGTTACCGGGGTCCCACCCTGGAGCCAGGCCTGGGGTTGGGGCCCGTGAGCGAGCGCCTGGTGGCCGGGCTTTCGCCCATGGGGCCCGGCCGGGCCCAGCCCGAACCGGATACATGGGCTCGTCCAACTGTGGACCCACCACCCGCAGGAGGAACATGAAGGGTCCGGTGCAATGTGAATCGGGTGGCAGACCAAGGCGGGAGCCTTGGCGGTCCAATCCCCGGACAAGGAAACTAGTTTTTGGGACATGGAACGTCACCTCGCTGGCGGGGAAGGAGCCGGAGCTTGTGGCAGAGGTTGAGCGGTACCGGCTAGATATAGTCGGACTCACCTCGACACATTGCATTGGCTCTGGAACCCGAGACCTGGAGAGGGGTTGGACACTCTACTTTGCTGGAGTTGCTCCGGGTGAGAGGCGGAGGGCTGGGGTTGGCTTTTTGTTAGCCCCGAGACTCTCTGCCTGTGTGTTGGGGTTTACCCCGGGGGACAAGAGGGTAGCTTCCTTGCGCCTTCGGGTCGGGGAACGGGTCCTGACTGTTGTTTGTGCGTATGGGCCAAATATCAGTTCAGAGTACCCACCCTTTTTGGAGTCCCTGGGACGAGTGCTAGATAGTGCTCCATCAGGGGACTCCATTGTCCTGCTGGGGGACTTCAATGCTCACGTGGGCAATGACAGCTTGACCTGGAGGGGTGTGATTGGGAGGAACGGCCCACCTGATCAGAACTCGAGCGGTGTTTTGTTATTGGACTTCTGTGCAAGCCGCAGTTTGGCCATAACGAACACCATGTTCGAACATAAGGATGCCCACCGGTACACTTGGTACCAGGGCAGCCTAGGTCACAGGTCGATGATAGATTTTGTAGTCATATCATCTGACCTGCGACCGTATGTTTTGGACACCCGAGTGAAGAGAGGGGCGGAGCTGTCAACTGATCACCACCTGGTGGTGAGTTGGATCAGATGGCAAGGGAACATGCCGCGTAGACCTGGCAGACCCAAACGCATAGTGAGGGTCTGCTGGGAACGCCTGGCAGAAGAACCTGTCAAGACGGTCTTCAACTCCCACCTCCGGCAGAGCTTTGACCACGTCCCGAGAGCAGTGGGGGACATTGAGTCCGAGTGGGCCTTGTTCCACTCTGCGATTGTCGAGGCGGCTGTTGCTAGCTGTGGTCGTAAGGTGGCCGGTGCCAGTCGTGGTGGCAACCCCCGTACCCGCTGGTGGACACCAGAGGTTCGGGGAGCCGTCAGGCTGAAGAAGGAGGCCTACAGGGCGTGGCTGGTCTGTGGGTCTCCGGAGGCAGCAGACAGGTACCGGATAGCCAAGCGGGGTGCAGCAGTGGCAGTTGCCGAGGCAAAATCTCGGGCGTGGGAGGAGTTTGGTGAGGCCATGGAGAAAGACTATCGATCGGCTCCAAAGAGGTTCTGGCAAACTGTCCGGCGCCTCAGGAGAGGAAGGCAGCAACTCGCTCACACTGTTTACAGTGGGGATGGGGAGCTGCTGACGTCAACTGAGGCTATAGTCGGACGGTGGAAGGAATACTTTGAGGAGCTCCTCAATCCCACCAATGCGCATTCCGAGGAGGAACCAGAGCTGGGAGGCCTGGGGATGGACTGTCCGATCTCGGGGGCAGAAGTTGCTGAGGTAGTCAAACAACTACACAGCGGCGGAGCCCCGGGGGCGGATGAGGTTCGTCCTGGGTATCTCAAGGCTATGGATGTTGTAGGGCTGTCATGGTTGACACGTCTCTACAACATTGCGTGGTCATCGGGGGCAGTTCCTAGGGAGTGGCAGACTGGGGTGGTGGTCCCCATCTTTAAGAAGGGTGACCTGAGGGTGTGTTCCAACTATAGGGGGATCACACTCCTCAGCCTCCCTGGAAAGGTCTACTCCAAGGTACTGGAGAGGAGGGTCCGATCGATAGTTGAATCTCAGATAGAGGAGGAGCAATGTGGTTTTCGTCCTGGCCGTGGAACTGTGGACCAGCTCTATACCCTTGCAAGGGTGATGGAGGGGGCATGGGAGTTTGCCCAACCAATCCACATGTGCTTTGTGGATTTGGAGAAGGCTTATGACCGTGTCCCCAGGGGCACCCTGTGGGGGACGCTCCAGGAGTATGGGGTGGGTGGCTTTCTGTTAAGGGCCATTCAGTCCCTTTACCAGAGGAGCGTGAGTTTGGTCCGCATAGCCGGTAGTAAGTCGGACCTGTTCCCAGTGAGGGTTGGACTCCGCCAGGGCTGCCCTTTGTCACCGGTTCTGTTCATCACATTTATGGACAGAATTTCTAGACGCAGCCGTGGTGTGGAGTGTGTCGAGTTTGGTGGCAGGAGAATCTCGTCTCTGCTTTTTGCGGATGATGTGGTCCTCCTAGCTTCATCCAGCTCTGACCTTCAGCTCTTGCTGGGTAGGTTCGCGGCCGAATGTGAAGCGGCTGGGATGAGGATCAGCACCTCCAAATCTGAGACCATGGTTCTCGACCGGAAAAGGGTGGCTTGCCACCTCCGGGTCGGGGGAGAGGTCCTACCTCAAGTGGAGGAGTTTAAGTATCTCGGGGTCTTGTTCACGAGTGAGGGTAGGAGGGATCGGGAGATCGACAGGCGGATTGGTTCGGCGTCTGCAGTGATGCGGACGCTGAGCCGATCTGTCGTGGGGAAGAGGGAGCTGAGCCAGAAAGCCAGGCTCTCGATTTACCGGTCGATCTACGTCCCAATCCTCACCTATGGTCATGAGCTTTGGGTAATGACCGAAAGAACGAGATCGCGGATACAAGCGGCCGAAATGAGTTTCCTCCGTAGGGTGGCCGGGCTCAGCCTTAGAGATAGGGTGAGGAGCTCGGACATTCGGGAGGGACTCGGAGTAGAACCGCTGCTCCTCCGGATCGAAAGGAGCCAGTTGAGGTGGTTTGGGCATCTGGTCAGGATGCCTCCTGGACGCCTCCCTGGGGAGGTGTTTCGGGCATGTCCTGCCGGCAGAAGGCCCCCGGGTCGACCCAGGACACGTTGGAGAAGTTACATCTCCAATCTGGTCCGGGAACGCCTTGGGGTCCTGCCGGAGGAGCTGGTGGACAAGGCCGGGGAGAGGACGGCCTGGAGCTCCCTAGTTGGGATGCTGCCCCCGCGACCCGGACCCGGATAAGCGGAGGAAGACGAGACGAGACGAGACCAAGGGAACACTATGAAAAAAACACTGTAGTCTTTAGCGGACAAAAACGTCCCATTGACTTCCATTCAAACCACAGTTTTTGTAACATCTGCAACAAATAATCATGCTTTCTGTGATATTAGGGTTTCAATTTGGAGAAAAGTTGTCAAATTTATGATTTTTACTGTTTACCACCACATTCAGTCATTTCTTCATATGTGGCCCAAAGTCTACACATTTCTTTAGATCTTCTGCTGTTTGTATTTAATTCAAAAGGCCAACCTGACCTCTGATAAGTAGATAAAAGACAGTGTGACTCGCTTACTGAACTTCAAAGTATAGAAAACCAAAACAATTAGTATGTCTATGCACCTGTCTGGAGCTCCAGCCAGGTGAACAGTAAAAATCATGAGTAATCAAAGGGTTAAAAATCCTCAAAATGATGGAATTTTTTATGTTTGAGCAGGGCTGAAGTTGTTTAAAAGATCTAAGAAAAAAAGCACAAAAAAAAGATTAATGTATACATTTTTATAGCCAACTTTTGTACGTTCTTGCTGTGTTTGTCTTCTAATTCCATTTTTAGTTGTTTTGAAAACACAGATAAGGTTTCTCTTTACCTTGCTGACGGATTCGTTATATAGTGTTTTTTCATTGTTGCTCTTATTTTTACTGTTATGCCTCTGATGTATGGTAGGGTTATCACTGGTTTTGGTTCTCGTCTTTCTGGGTTTCTAGTTCTTTGCTTAGGTTGTTCTTTTCTTTCTGTTGTTGTTTGTTGTTTTCCTTTGTTTATTGCCCATGTCGGGTATCCGCAGGTCTTTAAAGTGTGTTGTATGTGTTTGTCCTCTTGTTTACGGTCTCTCTCTTCTGTTATTATGTTTGCTCGGTGATATAATGTTCTGATTACTGACATTTTGTGTATGGTGAGGTGTTCTGATGTCCATAATAGATATTGGTCTGTGTGTGTTGGTTTCCTAAATGTGTTTATGTTTAGGGTCCCGTCGGTCTGCCTGGTTATTTTCATGTCCATAAATGCTATGCTGCCTTCTGGTTCTGACTCATAAGTGAATTTTATGTTGCCTGTGTCGTCAATGTTATTCAAGTGTTGTGTTAGGGTTTCTGTTTGTCCTTTTGGTTCCAGTATGTCATCTACGTAGCGTTTCCATAGTTTTATTTTGCAGTTTGGGGGGGCGGTGGCTATGGCTTTTTGTTCTAGATCTTCCATGAAAAACTCGCACAGGGTGGCTGATAACGGGTTACCCATGGCGAAGCCTTCCAGTTGTTTGTATATTGTGTCATCGTATGTGAAGTAAGTGGAGTTAGCCACCAGTCCTATCAGTTGTGCTATTTCATCTGCTGTGAGGTTTGTTCTTTTGTGTAAAGTCTTGTCCTGTCTGATTCTGTTAACTACTATGTCTACGGTTTTTTGGGTTGGTGTTTTTGTGACGTCATGTGAGATGAGTATGTCGTTATCTTCTATTGTAGTCTCTTTTTTTTAGTTCTTTTGCCAATTCTGTGCTGTTTTTGCAGTGTTGATCTGCGTTACTTAATAACGGGCTGATGATTTTGCTGATTTCTTTTTCCATGTTGTATGTCGGTGTACCTGTGCTGTCTACTGTTGGTCTAAGTGGAGTATTTTGTATGTATTTTTGGTCTTCCGTAGATTGTTGGTATTATATTTGCCGTAGGAATCCAGTGTTTGTACATTTTTTTCTGTTATTTTGCCTTTTTCTTGTAGAGGCTTCAGTAATTTTTTCATGTTTTTCTTAATGTTTTCTATTAGTTTTTTTTTAAGTATTTTGTATGAATTTTTGGCCTCTACCATCTGTTTCATCTGTTGTTTATATGTTTCTTTGTTCATTACTACTGTGGTTCTTCCTTTGTCTGCCTGTAGAAAAATTATCTGTTCATTTTTGGATAAAGCTGTCATGGCTGATTGTTCTTCTTTTGTAATATTGCTGTGTTGAATTTGGCAGTTTTTTTTAATCCCAACTACATTATTTCTGAGTTCTGCCTTCTTTCCCTCATCTGTGATCTGTTGACATGCTAGTTCTGTTGCTACAATAAATTCATCATATGGTATTTCTTTTGGTGTGACTGCAAAGTTTAAACCTTTTTTTAATATGCTCTCCTCTGCTTCTGTTAGTTCGTATTGTGAAATGTTACATACCCATGAGCTTTGTGTGGTGTTATCTTGTATTTCTTTTCTCTCTTTCTTGTTGATGAGTTTGTTTAACTTCTTTATGTGCCATTCTTTTACTTTTATGAATTCTTTTTCCTGTTGTTCCATCATGTGGCCTTTAATTAGTTCATCCATTTTTTTCATCAAGTTTGTAATTCCTTTTCAAGTCCAGGTGTCTTCTTTCCAGTTCGTTATCCACTTGCTTCTGTTTGGTTGCAACATTTCTTGTCCTTTCTTTGAGTAGTGCTCTCTTGTGTTCTTTCAACAACAGAAAGAAAAGAACAACCTAAGCAAGACAAGACAAGAACCAAAACCAGTGATAACCCTACCATACATCAGAGGCATAACAGAAAAAATAAGAGCAACAATGAAAAAACACAACATAAACACACCAACAAAGCCATACACAACAGTTAGAAACAGACTGGTACACCCAAAAGACAAGATACCAGCTGGACTTAAATGTGGAGTCATTTACGAAATCCCATGCAAACTCTGCAATAAAACAGACATAGGGGAAACCGGACGCCAACTCAACACACGAACAACAGAACATAGAAAGGAGTGCGAGAAAGAAACAAGTCGAAGACACACAAGAGCAGCAAAACAAGAAGCAGAAAGCACAATAAAGAAGTCAGCCGTAACAGATCACTGCACAAGACAGAACCATATAATGGACAACACAAGGATCATAAACAGCGAACAACAGAAATACAAAAGATGGATAAAGGAAGCTATAGAGATAAGGAGACGTGGATGTGGGACCATGAACAGGGACGATGGAGTTTACTCATTGGATCGTGCATGGGACTGCATCATCGGAGAGGGGAGAGCGGGCAGCAGAGGGCGACAACGTCATCTGCTGTCTGCCGATAAACAGAGTAGGAAGTGACGCCACCATCAGCGTCAGCTCTGAAAATGTTTGCAGCCGCAAACGAAACAGTCAGCAAGGTAAAGAGAAACCTAATATGTGTTTTAAATAAGAACCAAAAATGGAATTTTTATAGCCATTTTTACCAGCAGACGTTTTTGTCCTCTACAGACTCAAGTGTAGCCTGGGGTTAAGTGGTAGGTGTAGATATATAAGTTGTTTATTTTTGTTTTGTTGCTTCTTTGAGTTCTTCTTGTCTGTTTATTCTGTTTCCAGACGTGTGCTCATAGACACCGGAGAACCTGCTGTACCCGAATACATCAGCAATCTAAAGAATGCACTGGGCCAGTTTAACACCAGCATCCAGGAGATCATCATCACACACTGGCATCTCGATCACACTGGAGGAGTGGAAGATATCTGCAGAGACATAACTGGTCAGGACCGTTTCCTGAGTTTTGTGTGTGTTCAGTAATCTCTGTTGGTTATACGTAGATATGATTAGCAAGCTGTAAATAAAAAAAACACTATCTGACTTTTCCTGCAGGGTCTGAGGTCCGAGTCAGCAAGCTGCCACGCTCCACTCCGGTCACAGAGACAGCTGGGAATAAAAACTACTCTTACCTAAAAGATGGAGATGTTATCCAGACAGAGGGAGCCACTCTCAAGTCAGTTCAGTGTTGCAAAAACAGCCAAAAAGAAAAAGAAAACGTGTAAAAATGCTCATCACATGAAATGATTGTTTTGTGTCTGTTTCAGAGTGCTGTTCACCCCGGGCCACACTGATGACCACATGGCCTTGCTGCTGGAGGAGGAGCAGTCACTCTTCTCTGGT
This sequence comes from Nothobranchius furzeri, assembly GCF_043380555.1. Classification (NCBI taxonomy): domain Eukaryota; kingdom Metazoa; phylum Chordata; class Actinopteri; order Cyprinodontiformes; family Nothobranchiidae; genus Nothobranchius; species Nothobranchius furzeri. The sequence continues at coordinate 37,379,856 of NC_091751.1, forward strand.
GACTGTATCCTGGGTGAGGGCACAGCCGTGTTCGAGGATCTCTATGACTACATGAAATCTCTGAAAATCCTGCTGAACTCTAAAGCTGACCTCATTTACCCTGGTGAGTGTGTTTGGCATTCTGCTGTGCTCTTGTTCTCCAAATGCATACATGTTTATGTCCACATAAGAAACTAGGGATGTGTGTTGGTATAGTTCTGGCAATACTGAATCCAGGGGCAGCAGTAGCTCAACAGGTTGAGCGGGTTGTCCAGTAATCGGAAGGTTGCAGGTTCGATCCCAGCTCCGGACAGAGAATTCTGCTGTTGTGGTCGGCAGCCTCACCTCTCAGTGCGCCCCAGGGCAGCTGTGGTTACATCGTAGCTCATCACCATCAGTGTGTGAATGGATGAATAATGCATTGTAGTGTAAAGCGCGTTGGAGTCCTTACTCTGAGAGGTGCTATACAAGTGCGGGTCATTTATCATTTATCAATATGATACGTATCACGATACAGGGGGGATGATACGATATATTGCGAAACATTGAGTCAGACGATCTTAGCGATTTTTTTTGACTGAATTTATTGTAGGAAAATTCAATAAACAGTCCCAACTGATGCTTAACGTGTTTAACATGACGTATCTGAACCATAACAGAGGCATTTACACTTCAGTGGTGGAAACAAAACCCATTGCACACTGCTGTCAACTAGTGGTCAGCATTTGAATTGCACAAAGAGAAAAGAAAATACACAAATGTTTGCATGGAAATTCTTCTTCTTTATTCGATACACAGCTTTTGAATATTGATATAATATTACAGAAAAATATCATGATATATTGCCATATCGATATTTTCTTACATCCCTATAAGAAATTGTTGTGTGGCAGATGCATTGAGGCAGTTATGGGTTTAATAAAGAGAGGTGGTTGGAGAGGACTTCATATAAATGCACCGATTTCAGTTTTCTTGACTGATTCACATAAAATCAGCAGATGTTCCTCTTTAGAAAATCATTATTTCCTGTTTGCAGATTTGTATACCTGTTGTTTCCTTTAAATGGGTTTTAAATGCCTTCCTGACAAATGGAAACAATCTAACTAGATCACCTCATCACCGAGCTTAAAATGTTTTATTCTGAACACGACAAACTTTTGCTTTCATGATGAAATGCGCTGAATAGATGCATTTTTTTTATATAAATTTGAATAAAATGACCGTTTTGTGTTGAGAGATCAGCTTTTCATTTCATTTTAGAACAGAAAATAAGATTTTTATGGAAAATATTTGGCATAAGTAGCTGAATTTAAAAGCATACAAATATCCTGTAATTTACCTGTTTTCATAGCATGATCCACTTTTATTAGAGGCCTTGATGTCTTCGGGCTGCTCTCTGTGCAGGACACGGGCCCGTGGTTCAGGATGCTGGCACCAAGATCAAATACTACATCAGCCACCGCGACCAAAGAGAACAACAGATCCTGACTGCCATTCAGAACGGAGCAGGAAACGCCTTCTCCTCCATGGAGCTTGTCAAGATCGTGTATAAGGTCAGAGTCTTTCATCCCGGTGTGAGAAGTGAAACACACGAGTGAAACTGTAGCTGTAGGGCATTGTTACGGTCAGTATGGAGGGTTTTGGTAAGACTACAGACACGTATCTAAGCAAAATATGTAAATGTAGGTTAACTTTATCTGTGAAGGTTTTTGAAACCTGCACAGGCTTCAGCCAACCATGTACCCACAGCAGGAGCTAAACACCAAATCCTTCTTATGCATTCTCTGCAGGACACTCCTGAACACCTGCACCAAGCAGCTAACGTCAACCTGGTGCATCACTTGGAAAAATTGGAGAAGGAAGGCAAAATCATTCAGGGTATGTCACCTCATTTTCACACCCGCTGTAATAATCCAGAGACTTTGTCATCAAAGTGTGTCAATTCGTTCTTTCTAGTGAACGACTCGACTCAGAACAAGTGGAGGAGTCGTCTTTGATGTGTGAGATAAAGCTTCTACCTGAGGGAGGAAGATCCGCCTGGTCTGGTTTTAGAATCTACACAATCACATCACATCATCCTTAATGATCAAGATGTTGTTTTGGGGTTTTCTGAGCTGAAGCTGGAGCTTTAGCTTGTTTAAAATGTGTGTAAAGGTGGACTTTGATGTTCTCAGGCTCCCGTTTGTGCACCAAACCCAGTTAAAGTTTACATTTAATATCTGAATCCAGGATATTTTCTGCTTCATGAACAAAAGCTGTAGCTTTTCTGGTCTTCCACGCTTGAGCCTGACCTCTTCCTGAGTCTAGGTGTAAACATACATGTGTGTGTAGGATTTCCTTCATTGTATGTGCAGGATACGTTGTCTCACATTTCGTTGACTTTAGCTATTTATGAAGTCCTGAAGATCATTACTGTCTAAACATTTGTTGGCGTTCCAGCCACGTTTGTTTGGCCGGCACCTCCCCGTCACTGATACGAGTTGGCCTGATCTCAGAACAGCTTTTACCTGCTTGACAGTACATTGGTGGCTGAACAGGTTACCAGTTTTGTGTGTCCACACAGGTATGTTCTCACCTGGTGACAGTCACAGAATAAGGAGTATGCTTTTAACAGTCCAGTTAGAAAAACTACGTTTGTAGGCCTACTTGTAATTAATTGAGCTTATTTGGTTCTGACGTGCAACAGAGAAGCTGCTTCTGTTCACCAGGTGGCAGCAGATGTTAAAAACTTAAGAAAAGAAAAGGACCCAAAATTATTGTTGGAGATACTTTTCATGAAATAAATGAACAAATTACAAAAATAAGTTTGTATTAAAGGCTGTTTATGGCTTATTTATGCCTGGTGTGACTTTGTCTTTCTTGTTTTCATAAATAAAAAAGTATGGCTTTTAAAATGAGTCCAGCTCAACGTAACCTCCAACTGTCATGACAAACTAAAATATTGAATTTTCCCCATCAGGTCTATTGTGTGACCTGGTGAACTTTGGCCAGCCCTCCAGCGTCTAATCGGCTTCTTATTGACTCCTGGCAGCGACACAAGCCGCTGCGTGCGACTTTCTTTGTTATTTTTGTACAAATTACTTTAGACTGTGTGTTTTACGCCGTCGGCGTTCCTGGGGGCTGATAAAAGTGTTCATGAGGATCATTTAGAAACGAGAATCTTTATTTTCGGGTTCCTGGTGTTAAAAGGCGGTGATGAGAAGTCTGAGGCACCCAGGTGGAGGTGGTGGTGTAGCGGGGAGGAGGAGGAGGAGGAGGAGGGGGCTCTGGTGAAGATAAGCAGCCTAGGAGCCTCGGAGCCAGAGGAACATGGCGGCTCCGGACGCTGCCGCTCCGTCCCGCCGCTGACCGACACCTTACCGAACACCTCCCGGTACTAAAAGCCGCCCATGGCAGCTCAACCCTCAGGTAAGTTTCCTGTCGCTCTCCGTCTGACTCCGCTCTCACCCCCACGCAAAGTCCAACAGCCGGTGCGTTTTCACGCAAAGTGCTTCTCAAGGCGGTCTGAACGCGAAGCGGTCTGGTTTTATTTCCTTTACGTAGCGTGACGTTTATGTGATTTTTAGGGGATGATAACCATGGAGGGGACACTAGTATTCAGGAGATACCGCTCCTGGTCGACAGAAGCGACACAAGTGGTTGCACGTGCCGTTCGTTTCTCCGCTAAAGTTGCTGCTAACCGCGCGCTGCGCTTTACTTCGGTTCATGGAAACAAACTTAGCTACACGTACTGAGGACATTTCCGTTTATTCGGTGACAAGTTCTGTTGGCTCGGACTTCCTCAACAAGTCAGCCGTGACAGCGAACAGCGGGAATGCCACGACTTCCTGTCTGGTCTTTCAAAATAAAAACTGACGCTTCTATTTTAAAAGGTTAAATGTTACTAGGTAACGTGTAAGGGTTAATGGATTATTACAGGTCACCAAGGAAGGAAATATTAGGCTAGTATTATCTAATTTCAAAGACCCATCTTGATGAATGAAATCCCGAACAAGACACTTCAACCTATTTCAGGCTACTGATATTCTGTACAGAGGTAATGCCTATTGAGAATTTCTCATTTTTTTCCTTAGCTGGGCTATTTCATAAACAACATAACTCACAGAATAAAATTAAATGATCAAATTGCTTCACAATAAAATGCAATTACACAGTACAGGGAATTAAAAAATGTATTAAACTTACATAAATAGTATACTTATAGTATCCCCCCCCCCCCCCCCCCCCCCAAAAAAATATTGTCTTGGATCTGACTTGCATTAGAACTCAGAGTTAATGAGGTAGTGCTGGTGGTGGCCAGAGGGACCGGTGGCGCCAGTTCTCGGCAACTTCACTTCCATCAGTGCACCCCACGGCAGCTGTAGCTACATTGTAGCTCACTAGCACCAGCATGGGGATGTGTGTGTGTGAGAGTGAGTGACTGTGTTGCCTTGGGTTTGTAGGACCCTAAAAGGCGTTCTATCAAATACAGGGCACTTACCATTTATCCTTTGAATAGTTTCATGTATGGAAGTAATTTAGATTAAATTCAGAAAAGTGTTCCAGAGGATTCAGCCTTTAATGGAGATCTTAATTTATGCATTTACTTGGAAAAAAATTTCAGCAGCTTCCTGTAGTACTTCAATTAATCAAGAGATTTGAAGGATTCTCAGGAAGTTTCTAGAAAGAGTTTCAGGTTTTTAAAAATATTTTATTTTTGTTTTCAGTTTAAGCATTTAATTGCACTAGAAATTCTAAGAAGGATTAGCAAAAGGAAAATTTACATTTTCGTGTATATATTTATACATTCTGTTTCAACAGGAACAGGATTGTTTGTGGATAAGGCTGCTGTTAGTGGTGGTGACCTGCGCCATCCAGTACATGACTTTTGAAACGTTTTTCAATGAAAAATGAGTGTTTTGCATTCTTTGTGGCAGCTGGTTAGAAGTTCAGTATGCATGCTCTTAGCTGACAGTTTGCATGCCACAATATAAATCATGTGTACCGCAAAGTATGTGTTCCTCATTTCTCCAGTCTGTAATATTATGTACTTTGTGCATCAAACAAGGCATCATTTCCTGTGACCCATCTATCACTTTTTTCCTACATGCGTTCTTGGATTTCCATATTCAGACCGTTGTGTAACATGCTATTCATGTTTATGCCAAGCAGAAGTGAAGTTCAGCTCTGAGCCTTTTGTTAATGGAGGTGCAAGAATGTGTCTATTTGCTGTTGTGCAGGTATGTTAATATTAGGAACCTGTCCGTTTGCCTACGTGACAGGTGCCACCTGACTCCACTGAATGTGTTATCTTTGAGGGCTGGACTTGTGATTTTTTAGGGCTTTTTAAGCTTATTTGCTCTTCCCTGCACCCAAAGCTGAACTTTGAGAAGGATTGCAACACGTAAGGCACATTTTAGAGTTTATGTTTAGTTTCTTTGTGGGGTTCTTCTTTTCTCTGCAGGTTTTTACATTTAGAAGTTTGTGCATCTTGGATTATAGATTTTATTTAGAGTTGTGGCGCTGCTGTTTCTCTAAAGATTTAGTTGCATTTAAAGGTATTGTATTACCTTTTGTTTTAGGTTGTCATTGCGGTTGGGGACAATATTTCAAATTACTTTACAGTGCTGCAAATATGCAGGAATGTACTTAAGACTGAGATCTTAACTGAAGACTGGCACCTTGCCCAGTGTGGGATCCTCTGTGGCTTTAATTCACTACGCCATGTGAGAGATCACACAATCTCATGGCGAATGACAGTCTGAGGGGGAGGAAGAGGAGAAGGGAGGGGAAGGAATGGATGAAGGCCAGACTGCAGTTCTTCATAGTCTGCATGTTTTGGTAAGAAAAGCAAGTCCACATAAGCACCAGGGGCCTCATTTAACAAGCTTGCTTACGCACAAAACGGGGTCGGAAAAATGCGTAAGCAACTTTCCACGCAAACTTTGGGATTTGTGAAAGAAAACTTAGCAGAAAAATGTGCGCAACTGTAAGTTGACTAAGGATCTGGCTTATACACATTTTGGACATGGAGAGCACCTGCAGTGCTGCTGCTGAGAAGGAGAAAATTATGAAATCCTGCAGCATTATCACTTGTACTGCTTCGTTTTCACACAGAACAAGCCCCCCCCCCCCCCCCCCCCCCCCACACACACACACACACACACACAGCCTGAAGCGCAGAATACTGAATGCAGAATATCAACAGGGGGACAGATTGAGACAGAATGTCATGCGTCTGTGACAGTGTGTGTTCTGTCACTGTGACCTGATTGATCATACGCCCTGGCTACTTCAACAAGGGAAATCTCCATTTGGCTGACTGGTTAGCACGCGTGACTTTCACCCGGGAGTCTGGGGTTCGAATCCCGATTGGACCATCTTTTTTTTTATATCTGCCACAGATCTCTCTGAAGAATTCACAACATTGACGGCTTCAGCAACGCTGTGCCACTCCGTGGATCTTCTCTTATTTGTTTTGCAAAAGCACTTCCTTTCATTTCTCCACCTCACCCACAGGTACCTCAATTTCTTCTTCTGTGAAATTGCGATTCCTCGATCTGCCTTGATCTACGGTCGCCATGTCATTGGCAGAGCGCTGCAACAGCCGGCTTATGTATATGCATGAGATCCACAAGGCACTTTGCATTGACTATTTATGGCAGTAAGGGGGGCGTGGTGAGGGCGGAATGTGACTAAAAAGCAGCTGAGAACCTTTCTAGATAGTTTCTGATTTATGAAGCGGAGATTGCGTGGAAACGTCTAACCTCCCAAGAAGAGCAAAAGCTTGATTATATTTAAAACTGTAGCATGAGCACATTTTCAGTTTTCCAGAATTATCAATTTACATTCTAAAAAGACAATCATCCAGCTAGTTACCCAAATGTTTGTTAGATGATACTTTTTGAGGTTCTGCTCTGTTACAGAATCTGGAAAACACAATTTTATTTTTGTTCACATTGAGTTTGAAACTTCAGTTGTGCAGCGCTGCTCGAAGCTGTTGTCTGTCCCAGGGTAATTTAAAGAGCAAGTCACCCCCTACCAGATTCTTACTCAACTCCCACTTCCTGTTTGAAAAATGCAACAAATGCTGTTGCCTAGCAGACCGAGAGGGCGGAGCCGCTAACAAACACACACACACACAGGCTCACAACGACATTGTGACATCATATGGCACCAGGTAACGTTCCAGAGTACCTCTTAGCCAATGGCGACGGCAGATTTAAATTCAAATGCAGTGCAGAGTTTTTACCAGACAACGGCAAAACACTGACAGTTTTAGGCAGAAAATTTAAATTTTTACGAAAATGCACTAAAGTGCTAAACTATTGACTACACGTGTCTGCAGCACGATTAGACACGCATTTATATAGTTTATCAGGAAAAAAAAGTGGATTTGGGGGTGACTTGCTCTTTTAAAAATAAGGAGACTAAAGCTGGGCCTCAAACTGAGCCTTGGGGGACTCCTGTTAATATAATCAGAAAACAGGATTTATATCTTAGGCTGCTTGATGTTAACAGTCTTAACTTTCAGCAAGAAGGTTGCAGGTTTGAATCCAAGCTACTACCGTTCTGTACAGATGTGCATGATCTCCGCATGTTCTCCGCATGTAAGCAGGCTTGAGTATTCTCTGAGTTCTCTGATGTCCTGCACACAGAGAGCATGCATGTCAGGTTAATAAGTTACTCACAATTGTGAGTGTGTGAATGATTGTTTGTCTGTGTCCCCGTGATGACAGGACACATGTCCAGGTTGCCCCCTGCCCCCTGAGACCCTACCGAGGTGACTGAGTGAACTGCACAAACACACCAGGTTCTGTAGAAAAGTGCTTCGGAACCACAGTGAACCCGTCATGCTGACATCCCCGTAGACTCCTGAATGATTGACAGGGTCACGTGCTTTAGACAGATCAACAAGCAGCAGCAGAGTGTTGCTTCCCATCCAAGACATTAAAAAATCATTAGTTACCAACACAGCTGCTGTTATGGGAATATTTCTGTTCCTGGAGACTCAGCGTCTCAGATTGGTTCTCACCTCATAGATCTCTGTCCTCACATCAATCAATAAGAACTCACAACCTTCAGCATGGAAGCAAAATAACAGTTTGTTATACGCTAAGTTGCTGGGAAATCATTAAGTCTGCAGAGCATCTGTCGATTTGTATTATGTTCTTGATGCATGATGGTAAGGGGGGTGTAGATTTATAGATTATGTTCTTAGTTTTTATGAGGAATCATCAGCCACTCCTCCAGGAGGTGAATATTCATGTTTTTCTGCTTTTGCAGAGAAACTTTGCTCAACTTGTTCACCTTTCCATGCTGAAGCACAACGTGGGCTGGACACTTAGGCATGTGCTTGCCTGTCTACTTATCTATGTTTGTTTATGTCTAGCCCTTTCTGCAGCCACCGGCTAACACACACACACACACACACACACACACACACACACACACACACACACACACACACAGCTGCCACTGGCTTTCGGTCACGTAGCAGAGACGGTCGTCTTCCACGTCTGATCCTCCTGAGACCAAGTGCTCTAATTAACCACTACACACACACACACACACACACACACACACACACACACACACACACACACACACACACACACACACACACACACACACACACACGCACGCTGGCAGAGCCATGTCATGACTTCTCTGGAAGCCTCCTGTGGCACCGGAATCACTGGAATATTCTCTTGGATCCAGCAAGAGGATGGAGACGGTTGGGGGTGTGGATTTTGGAGTTGGTCAGTGTTCCCGAAAGTTTTTGCTCATTTTATTAATTTTGTTTAACAGTTCCAGCAATATATGCACTTGCTTTTGCCATAATTTAACGCACATGACGTGTCTAAGAAAGCAAATAGGTTTTAATGATCAAGCCTGTCAGAATAACAACAATTGCATTAAATGCAGCAGCAGGTATGCTGTGTCACTTGGAGATGTGTGCACATGGACTTTAATCCATTTTAGACAGAAACTCCGTTTACTGCACTTAGCCTGAGGCCTTTAGTTGACTCTAGCCTACAATAAAGTGATCATCAGCAGGACCCAAACTGTCCAGATTTTCACCAATTTATCGAAGAAACTTCAGGTTTAAATTTTAGGTTGTGTTCTATGGAAACATAATCAAATTTGATTTATAAAGCACTTTTTGCCATGACTGGGCGGCCATATTTAGTCCAGTTTTAAGAGGTTAATGTTTCCAATAACAACCCAACGAGGATGCTCGACATAATTACAGAAGGTTTTGAATTTCACAATCAGAATCAGAAGGTTTTATTGCCATATGTGCGAGAAATCACAACATTAGGAAATTGCTGTGGTACTTGGTGCAAAACGAAAGATGATAATGATAATAATAATATAATAATTAATACGAGTTAATTAAATATAGGGAGTAAAAATTATCATGATAAAATAATTTAAAGTGCCAATAATTAGAGAAACGGCTGCTATATGCAAGACAGTGTAGGTACTAATCAGAGCGGAACAGTTCAGGTACAAACACAACAGCGGGTCATGTGACTGAAACCAGTCGACTGGAGTGGGTAAACCTAGGATTGTCATTCATGAGTCCCAACTGCTGAGGTGAAGAAACAGTTCTTGTGGTGAGAGGTTATGGTCCGAATGGATCAGAGCCTCCTGCCAGATGGGAGCGAGTCAAAGAGACTGTGTCCAGGATGAGATGGGTCAGCTGTGATCCGACCTGCATGCCTCAATGTCCTAGAGGTGTACAGGTCCTATATGGAGGGGAGTTTGTAGCCAATGACCTCCTCAGCGGAGCGTACAACACGCTGCAGTCTTTTCATGTCCCTGATGGTAGCTCCAGCGTACCCCATGGTTGGACGAGGTGAGGATGGACTCGATGACTGCGGTGTAGAACTGCCTCATTGACTGTACTGGTAGGTTGAGTTTCTTCAGCTGCCTCAGGATGTACATCCTCTGCTGGACCCTTTTTATGATGGAGGTCCCACTTGAGGTCCCGGGTGATGGTGGTGGCCAGGAAGCGATATGAGTCCACCATCGTGATGGGAGTGTCAGACAGGGTTATGAGGGGAGGGGGGCTGTGTGCTTCCTAAAGTCCACAACAACCTCCGCTGTCTTCGGGGTGTTTAGCACCAGGTTGTTGTGGCTGCACCCAGACACCAGCCGTTCCACCTCCTCCTGTAGGCAGACTCATCCCCGTCGGAGATGAGTCTGTTGACGGTGGTGTCGACTGTAAACTTGATTAGCTTGACAAACTCCTGGTTGGAGGTGCAGCTGTTGGTGTACAGGGAGAAGAGCAGAGGGGAGAGAACACAGCCCTGAGGGGAACTGGCGCTGATGGCCCACAGGTCTGAAACATTTTTCCCCAGCCTCACTTGCTGCTTCCTGTCCGTCAGGAAGTCGTTGATCCACCTGCAGATGGGGTCAGGCATGTTCATCTGGAACAGTTTGTCTAGGAGGAGGAGGAGAGAGAGAAAGCCCACCCAGGTACGTAGGTACCCGCGGAGTCCAGATGCTGCAGGATGAAATGTGGAGCTGTGCTGATCATCTACAGACCTGCTGGCTCTGTAGGCAAACCGTAGGGGTCCAGGAGGGGGGCTGTGAGGGCTTTGAGGTGGAGGAGATGCTTTTAGTGAGTAGTTGAAAATGCCTGTAAACACTGTTTATTCTAAAGCTGTAACTCAGAAACACAGATCTGTTCTCCGTAAACTGAGCCCCGTCCCCAACTCCGTTAAAAACCAAAACTGGGATGTTTCTGTCAGGCTGATGACCTTTCCCAGAGCCAGTGGTTTGTGACGTTTTATGTTTATTTCTCTGCTGCCACAGCGCTGGCACACACGGTGTGAATAAATTCACAAGAAAATGTTAGAATGGATCAAAAGCCTTTTTAAAACCCACTCCGGGAGGCCGGTGTGAAAAACGGGATCCACTGTTTAAGGGAAACATCTGCGCCATCTTTTAACTTTTAGTCATTATTGCACAAACATCTATGAAATCAGTGATAAATCAGTCACATTTATGTGAGAAGCATCATGCGTCACTGTCTGTTTTGAGAAAAAAATCAAATAAATGAACTATTAAAAAAACTGCACATTTTTCTGTTTTGGGTTCTGTTTTTGATCTCTTGTTGAGCATCGGTGTAAATAGACCCTCTTTAATAAATCAGACCCAAACAGTCATGCTCTTACAGTAATCGGTGCATTAGTCTGCAGGTCCTTCTTGTGTGCGGACCATACGGAGAGCTGTGCAGCATTAAGCAGCAGACCTGGAGCCAAGTGCAGCAGGTTGCATAACAAGTGCTAATTTGGTTAGCTGGACCTGACAGCGGCTGTAATTCTCCAGCACTGTGACAGCAGGGCCGAGTTAGAGAGAGAGAGAGAGGGACTCCATAGGCCTCCAGTGGGATAAGACGAGCTAATAGCATAACGAGCTTTAACAACAAACGCAGGCTTCTCCAGATCTAACGGAGATGTTCTTCACCACCTTTTATTGACAGGGACTCGCTGCTGATAGTGAGACAAGCTGACTAAAGTCCTTATGTTATTCTGTTTTGCTAATTTTAAAAAGTGAATGTCTTAGAAAGTTAAAACCTTTTAAAAGTTTTCCAAACCTCTCTTTTCCTCAGATGCAGCAGAGGCCCTTTGAGGCTGTCGCAGCTTCTTTTGTTTTGTTTTTGAGCCTCAGTCTCACTTTTGTGGCTGGAGGGTGCGTGCTGAGGCATCTGAGGATAAAAACCTGCTTGTAAAAATAAAACCAGTTCTGTGGCAGAAGGCAGACTCATCTTTCCTAAATTTCCATCTTCATGATTTGTTTTATGTTTTCTGATTTTAAGTTATTTCTGTTTTAAGATCTTTATAATTTTTGTTTTGATTTTGATCTATGAAGCACTTTAAGATGCTCTGTCTGTGATGAGTGCTATTTAAATAAAATGACTTAATAAAAACTGGAGACTTTCACAAATTTTATCAAATTTTGAATGGACGAACAAAAGTAGACAGACTTTTATTCATAACTGATCTTCTTTTATAGTAAAAATGTTTCTATAAATCAAAAAAAGTGGTTTTCCAGGTGGAGTTCAGTCTGCATGAGCTGTTTGTTTACGTTCTGATGATTTCTGACCAGGAGGGCGTGAGTGCCGTTAACTTCTGATATGTGGTCACACTGTAAAGCAGCTCTTCGCCTGTTGTAGCTATGGATGTCTGTGTTACCATAGAGCTGCTAAGTAACAGAAATTAATCCCAGTCAGGAAGTAGGCCTTCTCTCTGCGTGGCTCTCAATGACTCGCCATGGCTCCCTTGTGTGTGTTAGAGTTCATACACCACAATGTTGAGTATGCAAATAATTTAACAGTGACGCCTTCCATTAAATCTACATTATGATACCAGTGGCTTTGTTTGGAGAAATTGAAACGTTGGGGACGGTTTATTTTCTATTTTCATCACCTATTGCTGAAAGACTTGAAGCTTGTTCTTTGCCGTGGACCAGACTGGAACAAAATGCCCAGAAAGTCTTTATTGGATGAAAACCTACAAATGTTTTACTCCCAGAGTCAGTCCAAATAAAATGGCTTCCACAGTTAATCTCAGCCAACCAAAAAATGGCTGTAATCTTTCAACGTTACAGATATTAAGCAAAGATTTGTTGTGACAGTAGCTGGAATCCTTCACATGAAGTGTGTATGGGGAATGCTGAGTGCAACAGATAATGTGAGGTAATCCAGATTGGACCAAAACAGCTGTTTGTTTCCCAGCATTAATGTAAGTAGGGATGGCCGATATTATCAGTCTAACATTAATATCGGAACATCTCAGCATTAAAATATCGGTATTGGTTTTTACTCCTTGTAATGACTCAACTTTTGCAAACATGCACATATTGGGCTTAGGATCACGCATTGCATTCTGGGACATGGCAGCCATGCTGATGGCCTCAGGAGTGTAAACAAACTGTTTAAACAAACAGTACATCCAGAGAATGAGCAGGTTTGGGATCAAAAGTAATAAACAAAAATCCCAAAACCGATGTTAAATATACAAAGGTACACTAAATTGGGAAGCCAGGGATTGATATGTGGAGAAAATATTAAATGGTTTGGATCCATATGAATGACCCAAAGCTAGAGCACCGACGACAGCTTGTTACTGCACAGTTCTGCATAATGGACGTTTTCGGTTTTCTTGTTTGTGTCCTCATCTGGATGTAAATGACCAGATGAGAGGTATACATTTCACTGGCTTTCTAGTAAAACAATCAAACTTGTCATCCCATAAGTGTAGCAGAAGAAGCTGTGTTGTGTTTCAGTGTGCCCGCATTAGTCTACCTGTGTGTAGCTTATGTGTTGGTATGCGTGTCACAGTTAAAGGAAAAAAACAATGTATTAAAAAAACATATACGTTCTCTAATTTACTAGAATGAACGTGCAGAGAACACACTCATAAAGACTGGGAAACTCTGGAAGGTGATTTAGGTCGCCTTAACAGCTGTGATCCAAGCCAACCGACAGGACCTTTTTATGTCAGGGCTGCATGGTGGCACAGTGGTTAGCACTGTTGCCTCGCAGCACGAAGGTTGCAGGTTCGAAACTGGGCTGCAGCCTTTCTGCATGGAGTTGCGTGTTCTCCCCATGCATGCGTGGGTTTCCTCCGGGTACTCTGGTTTCCCCCACAGATCACAACATGTCCTATAGGTTATAAATTGTAAGTTGCTTTGGATAAAAGCATCTGCTAAATGAATAAATATAAACATAAACATGTCAGATACCTGGTCTCTGTGGTTATGTCTCCAAGCAGGAAAACGGTGAAAAGTTTGCCCTTTTTCCAACTTAAAGCTTCTTTCCAGAGTATTTATCTTATCTGATGGCACCATCTAGTGGCTGACAAGCATATCACATAAAAAGTCTATTCCTCTGTTTAAGATCGCGACTTCACGTTTCCGTTTATAAATGTGCTTCTTAGCCAACAAACGGAGCTAAAACACGCTGTTTTACGAGTATTATTCTCATGTCATGTTGTGTTTTCATATATTTATATTTTAGAGACTTACTTGTTCGTGAAAAGTTAATCAACTCTGCATCAACCGAGGTATTCCTTAAATTTGAAGCAAATAAGCGGTAGTCTAATGCTATTGGTTAGTTCTGGTTGGTGCTCAGTTTCCTATTGATTGGAGCTCTGCGGGGCAGGGGGCGTGCTTAGCAAAAAAAAAGACGTATTGCTTACATTTGATCACAGTACATGATGAGATAATCACTTTTACGGATTTCTGAAAAATCATACATCATTTCTGAAAGGGGGAAACTCCGGAAAGCAGCTTTAATTTCCCTGGTGATCGCATTTTGCATTGTTGCTCCCCACGACACCGAAACGATTTACCTTGGTTGACTAATAACCATTTAGAGAAATTATAGATTAAATTAAACAAGACTCGGCATGCTGTTGTCTGAAGTGACAAGTAAGGAGGCTTCCAACATGATGGCCGTGCCAGAGATGACTACACAATCTCAAGCCTTATTATGCATCAAACTCTTCAGCATCATCTCCTCTCTCTCTAAATGTTATAATATGACGGATCTGAGGTTTAGGTTGTAAAATATGTTAGTTTTATTTGACAAATATGTGAAGAAGTAGGAATTAGCTCAGTGTAATGAGTATCTGCTGTCCATTATTAAGTAGCTATGTGCAGCTAGCAAACAAGATCTTTATAATTGTTTTATCACCATAGCTGCAATTTACAGAAAAAGAAAACATGCATCGGCATCAGTTTATATTACTGTTCCGGAAGAGTAAGACAATATTAGTATATCAGATATCGGTAAAAAAAAGAAGCAATTATCGAGCATCCCTAATTGAAAGAATAGAATATCTTTTTAATTTGGAAATACAGTTGACTGTGTTCAACTAAAATAATAATTCACAGTCAGGATAATCATGCCGATCCTTCATCAATGACCAAGAATGAGCCCTAATGTTGATAAAAATCTTATCAGATCTTCCTGCTGTGTGCTGTGCGCTAAGAGTGCTCTGCCCCGCTCAGGTCATCAGACCTCTCTGATCATAACTCAAACATGTTGAATCGTCATGGTATTATTTCTGAGGGCAAACAGGTGTGCTGCCTTTGAGTTGTAGCCAATCAGGAAGCAGTGTGACAGAAGCGCCCTGCATGCTCCTCCTCCAGCATGTTTATTTACTCCAAAATCATGTTTGATCTCGCGATATTTCCCAACTGCCCTGGAAATATTTGTGTGTGAGATTGGAATGTGTGTTGTGTGTAGAGTTTGCTGTCTGCACACCACACACTCCTGGACCAAACTGTCATTTTTGTCATTTCATATTGCCACATGTGGGGTTTCCCTTGTTTTTAAAATCATCTGAAATGTTTAAAGTCCTGCTGCGTGTATGGGTAAAAGACGAACCTCCTATATCAGCATCAATCAGATGGATTCATGTGCAGAAACTGTGCTTTGTGTTACCGTGCACAGGGGGGCAACATTTGTGCTTCTGTGTGTTCCCTTGTGACATTACCAGAGCAGTTGGACAAACATCAGCTGTTCGTCCCTCTCACTCGAACACTGATAAACTCCCAAACATGCAGCTTTCCCAGCGGCGGCAGGTGTGCGCAGGACTTTGTGTGGTTTAAGCGAGTCGTGTCCAAGTGACTGAGAAGGCATCATGTGACTTGTGTGCACACCCAGTGCAACTGCTAATGATGTAAACCTCTAGGGGAGTAGGCAGCAGGTGTTTGGGATGTGGCCAAAAATTGAACTTCTTCGTGTATTAGTCTTCATCTGGTGTTTTTGATTACAACAAACTGTCTCACACTTGAACACAAACATAAATATTGAAGACTGAAGGCCTTAAAGTATGGTGGTCCAGAAGGTTCAGTGCAATACAAGAGCCACAGCACATCCTAATGTACAACAGTTAATAATGAAAATAAAAATAAATGTATTCAAAACTGGAGTAGAAGGCAACAGGACATTACAGTAAAACCAAACATGCTAGGACCCTAAAGCTGCTTTAGCGAATCTACAGAGAAAAGCTGTTAATATGGTGCAAAAGTCCATGTACTTCAGTAATTCAACTATGAATGAGAGGGTGGGCAACTTCAACCTCTTTGGTCCTTATCCAGCATGTTTTAGATGTTTTCCTGCTCCACCACACTTGATGTAGTAGTTGTATCACCTGTTCAGCAGCTCGTCAAGCTCTACAGAAGCCTGTTAATCACCTGCTAATTAAAATCAGGCGTGTTGAAGCAGTGAAACAACCAAAACATGCTGGATAGCCGGCCTTGAGGACCGGAGTTGCCCATCCCTCGTGGCTCAGGAACACTTTTCAGGTGTTGGATTTATTCGCTGAACAGAGTGTGACACTTTGAGTCTAGAATATTGAACCTTTTTTACAATATTTTAATTGTCTGAGATTTTTAATTTGGGTTTTTATAAGCTGTAAGCCATAATCATCACAATTCCAACTAATGAGTTTCACCTGTATTTACTTACATGCACTTAATTTGTTTTCTGTATTTATTCATTCCTCTATTTTATTAGATGTATAAAATTCTCTTCATTTTTTCAAAAAGAAAAATTGACCCAAGAATAGCGATTTTGTTGACTTTATTTCTGTAAAGGGGATTTTGACAAACTTCAGAGGTCAAGCATTGCTGCCACCCCCCTGGGCCTTTTGCCCTAGCCTAACCAGCCAGCTCCATGCTTCCTTATGGAGAGCATGAGCCTGAGAACTCTCCTATTCAAATAACCCCACTCCCCAAGATTTTTAACTCAGCCAATCAGCGCTGAGCAGCATACGTCACACACCACAACGCCGAGTTTCTCATGAACATGGCATCTGAAACGGAGTTCGCTGTGGCTCTTTCCTCTATTCTAAATGACTTGAACGTCTATAAAACCACAACAAGAAGAAGCGCTAAAAGCCTTTCTTCTAAAGAAAGATGTCTGCTCTGTCGCCAGACACCATTTTGGACTACAGCTAAAAACTACAGTGTTGCGTGGCACGGTTGGCATTTCTGCTTTTTTTCTGATTGGTTACTTTTGAGCTACATGTGCTGTTAAAACGTGAAGGAGGGGGTAACATAAAAAACATGACAGTGGGTTTAAAATGGGTTTAATTGCCATTAAAGGTTTTAAAATAAGCAAGCAAACAAATGGAGAGCATTATAAAAATAATGCAAGATGAAAATTTCTCAAGAAGGTTGACAGTTAAAAGACAACTTAACATATAAAACACCTGGTTAAAACTTCGTTAAACGTTTCACCGAACTGAAGGTGTTTTAAAACACAACTAAGTTGATAAAAGTCTAAAAACCAAAACATTCCTCAGCAGCCTGAAGGACAGGAGGAGGAGGGGCGGTGTCGGGCTGGTGATCCCGGCCCCTGCACCTGAAGTGGCCAGGCTGGTGCCAATAACAAACTAGCAAGTCCCGCCCCTCATGTGCCTCTCTGCCTGTAAGTAACCAGACTAGTTCTCTGGGTGTTTCTCAGTGTCAAGGCGCCTGGCCTTGCGAGGCGATGTCTTGCGAGGCCAGGCGCCTTGCTTACGAGGACGCTGTCCTTCCTTGGTCAAAGAGAACGGTTAAATGGAACAGACTTGCATCACGTGACCACGGCTTCCACGGCGGTCACGTAACGTCACGTGACACGGGAGATAGTTATATTTTATATGTATTAGTTTCAATTTAAATAGGACAAGCCTTTTACTTTTTAAATTGTGTACATGTTTATTAAATTAAAAATATAAGTGCGTTACTACCCGCTAGCCACCGAAACTGCAACTGCTAAGCAACTCGCCAACAATAGATAACTTCTTTGGATCTAAAAAAAACATTTTAAATTAGTTGACTTACTTTTAAACTTGAATTGTCCCCGAAGTAGCTGCCGGCTTCTGATCCGCTGTCCTTTTGAAAACACTGCGGTGGACTGGAGAAAGAACAGCAAAGCCGTTTACAAGAAGGGACACCGCAGACTGCACTCCTTGAGGACGTTTAGGCCCTTCAATGTCTGTAACAAGATGCTGCAGATCTTCTACAAGTCTGTTGTTGAGAGTGTAATCTCTTCAGCCATCATCTGTTGGGGTAGTATCATCAGAAGCAGGGACCTGAAAAGGCTCAACAGCCTAATAAAAAAGGCTGGTTCTGTTCTGGGGATGACTGTGGAACCACTGGAGGAGATAATGCAAAGAAGGATTCTCCAGAGAATCAAGAAAATTATGGACAACCCTGAGAATTCTCTTCACAAGACTGTCCGACAACGGAAGAGTGTCTTCAGTCAGAGGCTTGTTCAGTTTCGCTGCAACACTGACCGCTACTGGAGATCCTTCCTGCCAACAGCCATTGTAATATACAATAACTCTTTGACTTGATTATTATTATTATTCTGAGCTACTACAGCAATCAATTTCCCTCTGGGATTAATAAAGTATTTTTGAATTGAATTGTGTATTGTGGGTAATTTTTGGCCAAGGCTAGGCTACAAGACACCTCCCGTGTGTCCTTGCTCAGCTAGCTAAACGGCTAACAAACGGAGAACACATACCTCGGTAGAACATGAACACTGGAACAGACTGGAACACGTCTTGGCGGCTCTTGATGACGTATCTCCTAGGCAACCGGTGCGGGGCCAAGACATCAAGGCAAGGCTCCTTGACATTGAGAAACACCCTCTGTGTAGAGGACGAGTCTGACAGGCCAGGCTACTTTTGCCCCGTGTAATATTTTCTAGGTCCACCTCTGGCTTTGGTCTAATGGTTCCCAAATGCTTTTGTCTCTCGTTAACTTAAGCTATGGCGCAGATATTAGATTATCTTCAGTTTTAACATAATTTCCTGTTGACCACAACTTCAGATAAATGTATTTTTACTTCTTTGGTTATTACCTCAGCTGTAGCTTTTGTTTTTGTGCTGTGGCTTTTGTATTTCATTGAGCTTCCTGGGCCACCGTAAAGGTTAAGTAAGTTTGTTATTGTAAACATCGTGTGGCCAATCAGATTAAAGGCAATATAAAACTTTACCATAGTTCTTCTTTTCAATTCTCTTAAATGTTAATAAATTAGGAAACACCTCACCAGTGTAAGAGCTTCAGTAATGGTAAAGACTTTAAAATATACTTGGTTCATTTAAAATGAATTACTTGAATTTGGAAATGGAGTTTAAAGCTGTTTTAAGTGTAGTGTCTGTTGATCAGCCGGAGACACATTTGTAATATTTTTCAGAAGAAGGATCCGATCGTGTGAGGTGAAGTGAAACGACAGCATTGCTGACACCGAGTAAGCAAGTCGACCCTTTCCGAGTCTTTACTCGGAGCTCCGCAGCAGGATATTTGATCCCAGGAATTCCCGTCAAAACACATCTGTAATAAAAGAACAGTGAAAGTGTCGTGATTGGAGAAGGATCCAAGTTTTCTTTTCTCAAAACATCAGCTGTTAAAATAAACACGGAGGAGTTCTTTCATAAAATCTGGTGTTTGTAAAAGTGAACCAAAGCCAGTGGGAACTCAGTGAACCCGAACCAGCACCATACTGGTCCAGCTCGGCCTCACGCAGCGAAAAAGCCCTCAGTCAGCCGCGTTATCTGGGAAAAGCTACAGGTTTTTCCTGTTTGTGTTGGCAGAAGTGGGATTTCCAGTATTCCTAGTGGGTGGTGATTCAGGTGAAGCCCAAACTATTTCATTATAGCTGACATATTGATCAAACACCTGCTCTTACATCCGATCCTGGGTTTGGCGGTGAGAATGAATCCAGTCCTGTATGGGAGGGAGGTGATGCAACCGTAGGTCACGCTGGTGACCGAACAGCAGCTGAAAAAGCCCAAAATTCATCAGCAAACAATGTTCTTATTAGTCTGGAAAAATATTTACACTCCATCTGGGAGAGGTCAAGGTTAGAAACGGACAAGCTGTCAAAAAAAAAAATTCAAAGCAGTCAATCTAAAAATTTTTAGCACAATAATAAAAATCTGTAGTTATTTAATAAATATTTAGTTTTAAGGTGGATAAAATGAAGCTTTTACGGTCCTAAACACAGAAACAACAGGTCATGCAAGTCCTAGAGAGGGAGGGTTTTTCTAGACACCGGCTAATGGGAGGGAGGTGTGTGTGTGTGTGTTTAGTGGGCGGAGACATGGAGGTGTGAGTGAGAGAGAGAGAGGGAGAGAGGGGATTTGTGGCTTGTAGTTGGTCAGCTGTCAGTAGATGCAGATGACACACTCGCATGGTAATCTCAGAGGAGAGCGAGGGAATACAAAACGTGGATATGACTGTGATGTGTGTGTGTGTGTGTGTGTTTAATGTGAAAACCAGTGAGTCGCCCAGCCGGCATGAGGTGTTTAGCCGGTTCTTGGCTGGTTATGGACGTCTTTAAAGGTAAGAGTCACGTCCAGTCCTTCGGAGATCAGATTTAAAGGCACCAGAAGTGCGTTTAAGCTCTCGCTGAGGCACTCTGACTGGTTAAAACATGAAAGGCTGTTTTAAACATCTATGTGGGGAAAACTGCCAGTGAAGGACTGATGTTGATTTAATGTTTTGTTTTGAATCTCAAATCATTTGACCTAATGGAAGATATGTTTTGTTTATTCAGACCACTCTTCCCACAGCTTATTGTGTAGCTTTATTAATAAGAAAAAGTTAAAGAAAGCAGCTTTAATTGTTAATATGAACTTTTTATATGTTAAATGTTTCTGTGTTTTTAAACCATGATGAGTTGGACGCTCAGTCGGTGTGTCTGTCTTACTTAGACTCGGACTTTGAGCAGTCATGAAATGTTATTGTGTGTGTGTGTGTGTGTGTGTGTGTGTGTGTGTGTGTGTGTGTGTGCGTGTGTGTGTGTGTGTGTGTGTGTGTGTGTGTGTGTGTGTGTGCGTGTGTGCGTGTGCGTGCGTGCGCGTGCGTGTGTGTGTGTGTGTGTGTGTGTGTGTGTGTGTGTGTGCGTGGGGTTATGAGTGACTGGTCACACACAGAGTGCACAGTCAGCAGGCCTGAAGCTGCGCTGTCACCTCAGGTCTAACCAGCCCACTGTTTACTCTGTTTGCTCCACGTCAAAAACAACTTGTTGAAACTAAACTCAATTAGCAGCAGGTTCACAGAATGTGCAGCGATGCGTTCAGGGGCACGCTGCAGGTCAGATGCTAAAACGGTTTCAGGTCAAAGGTCAAGAGTTACAGAGGAACGAGTTTAAAGTTTACAAATGTTTTAGGGTGGGAATTAAAGCTGTGGTTGTTTTGGGGTACTTGAATACACTTTTATTTATTTAGGGGTACTTGAATACACTTTTATTTATTTAAAGTTTAGTTACATCAGTTCATATTATAAAAAAAATAAACAAATATTTAAAGTTTTATCACAGAAAGTTTTAAACATGTAATGTTTATCAGAATGTCTCTGTTGTGTTTGCGAGGGTACTGAGACAGTAGTTTTTTCCTAGTGAATACAAAAGCAAACTCAATAGTACCCTGTGTATGGATCATAGGGGTCTTATTGATGATACATTTTTAGATGCTGCCTTAACAGAAGATATGGTAAATAATGGTGAAATGCAGCTAGGTCAAGAAGGTGCCACAGAGCTAAAACTCAAGATTCAATTTAAAGAGAAAAAATTTAACTTTTCTAAACTTAGGTTGTTTGATAAAATGGAAGAAAGAGCAGAAAAATGAAAAAAGATGTATGTGGGTGTATTTAATGATCAAAATAACTATAAATTGGTCATTTTAAACCTGCTAAATTCCTCTTTAAATATTGAAAATAGCTTTTTTGTACAAGTCTTTTAGTGTCAAAAGTTAAGGTCATCCAATCGATATTTTAAACCATAACTTTTTGATTTATCCCGCGCTTACGTTAAAGGTGGAGAACATGTTTGTCTGGAACATTTTTGCCATATTGCTTCAAATGCACTTGACATATTGATCACAACCAGTAAATTCAATGTTTTGTGAAAAGGGAATACTTGTAATCGCCTCTGAACTTGGCAATCCTGGAAAAACCTCATTCCATCATTGGGTACGTTCCATTCTTAGTGATTGGATCCTCATCCATCCATCACACTGCCCTTGGACCGTCCCTTCCCTCTCTGCAAAATTTGCACATTCTCAACTTGGAGCAGCTGAGCAGGAAGCAAAGCCTGAGCTGAGCTAGCTATATTAGCTAGCACGCAAAATTATGTCAAAAAAAGGTATTAACAACGGGTTGAAAAAGTAAGGTACCATTATATTTTTCTGTTTGACAAGTTCCCGTTCTTCTGTAGCCTGTGGAGATGAGCTCTCTGAACAGACATGGAGTCCCTTCTGGAAATGATCCAGATTCATTTTTCGCAGAAGCTTTGCAGTAGAAGTTGACAAGTCATTTAAACAAATAAAAATAAGTCAAAATGAATTGGTATTTAGATTATAATATATAATGCTGCTGTTTAACTGCAGAGCAGTATGAAGAGGTTTCCTGCTAAAGTGGATTTTGTTGGACGAGGACCATATTTAGTATCTAAACCCACCAGAACAAAGAATCTCTTTAATGGAGTCACTCAGCTGGGGCTGTATGCTAATGTTCTCACCAGCATTGGCTGCTGCTGCATGGTGGTCAATCAGTGAGCTGTTGGTGGATTTTGACCCTCTGGTCAGGATAACTATGTAAAACTCCTGCAGCAGCGTGACGTTTCCTGGCATACACCCAGTTCATCAGTGAGCACTATATAATGAATTCCAGTTCTCATCTGAGCTCATTGTGGTTCCTGTTGCACCAAAGTGTTTCTGCACTGTGAAAAACCATTTTGCGCCTTATGTCACCAAGTCAGACCACCATCCTTGTGTTACGACACAACTGTGAGCTGAAGAAATGGTGCTCAGGAGTTTGTGTGCAGATTGAGACACTGTTTAGTTCGTGTTTCCCGTGCAGTGCTGCAGTTGTTACAAGCCATGAGGAGGTCTCTGGTAACAAGCAAAGCGGCTCTCCTTCCTTTTCTCTCTTCAAGTTTCACTCTGATTTCCTGAGTGTACTCTCTCATGCATGCTGGATTATTTTGCATATTTAGGAAGCCTACTGGGGTCACACACTCTGCTTGCACTGCAGTTTGTGATTGTAGAAAGGATCAGTAGTTTAGGTTGTGTGTGACGTTATCTGCTTTTGGCTTTTAGCTTGTTGTAGTGTATCTGTACATAAGTGTGTATATGTGTGTATGCGTGTGTGCGACTCCCAGCTAAATAACATCCGGACAGGCCTGTTCAATGTTATTGATTCAGGTCTATAATCAATACCGCTCTCTGATTACATGAAGCTGCACATGTAGAGTAACAAACAGTCTGCAAACCATCCATAAAGTGTTTCTTTTCAGGTATTTTTATTTTGTTTATCTGTGAAAGGGGGTTTTCTGCTCTAAGATCAAACATCTGATATATTTAAAGCTGTTTTTTGTTCCTATTGTATAGATAATGAAGCGTTCTGTTTTGTATTAAAAAAAGAAATAATTTTAATTGATTTTGATTTTTGTCATGGTTGGCACTGAAGATGAAGAGTAACAAAGACTAGAGAGCACAGCAGTCCTCCGGTGACACAAAGTCGTGCCGTATACAAACACCAATTAGTCCTATTTGCTAGGACAAAGAAAGACGTGGCGGGTTTGACCTTTGAGCCCCGAAGAGCAGCAATTATTGAAGTGGGTCAATTTGTACAACTTGGATCTTATTTGAACTTTCTCTTGAGCACACAGGCTTTCCATTCCAGCACATCAGTGAAACTCTGACAGTTCATTGAAACAAGGTGCAGGGCGAGGACAGCCCTTTAGTTTCCCGTTTGTGTGTGTTACATGGACTTTATCAGACATGGGTGCACCATCAAAGCTGCAGTATTAATAAAAATATGCAATCATTTGTTTTTATGCACATTTAGAAGTTGTGCATGGCAAAATGTTAAAGAGGACATGCCTTGTCTCAGACAGCAACTTGACATCAAGCTAACACATCAATGGAGCATCACCATAGCTCCAAACAGCCCAGGTGTGCATAAACACACTGGACCTGTACTAACACACACACACACACACACACACAAACAAACCCAGCATGTGCTGCAGGTTCCTCTTTGCCGGTGAAGCCCGTGTTCTTAATCCAGTCTCAGCAGGTATTATCTCTGCTTTGCTGGTGCTCGAGTGTGATCGGAGAGCTGCGTGGCTTCTCTCTCCTCGCTTTAACAGACACTAAAAAGCGAGGAGGGGGTCCACTTCCTACTCCTCCACTGGTCTCTAACTCCTGATGTGGTTTGATTATGTGTTTCTTCACTCAAGTTTCGGCCACATGTGTCCGTGTAACTTCCATTCATGGGTTTAACGTAACTGCAGTCAGAGACGAGTTCAAAGAAAAGTTGGTCATTTCTTTCATTGTTTATGAAATGATGAGCAGACTGAAATTATGAATACCGGAATGAAGCAATGAAGGATTAGCCTCACTTTAAAGTACAACAGATAAAACATGTACACACATCATTTTCTACAATGCGCAAAAACCAAAAACTTCAATTTTTTTTATTAACAAGTTTTCAATTATTATTTATCAGTTGGTTTCCATAGTGAAACTAAAAGACTTTAAAACAAGGTTCTGGAAATGCCGTGGTGGGAGGACAAGTCCCTACATGGGATGGACCACTGACAGATAACTGAAGTGGCTGATATGATACAGAAATCCCATCAGGAGCTGGTCTGAAGGACAGCACAGAGGCACTCATCATGGCTGCACAGGAACAGGCCCTGAACACCAGAGCAACAGAGGCCAAGACCTACTACACCAGATAAGAACCAAGGTGTAGGCTAGAGGCCCCTGGGACAATCCACCACAAAACTGCAGGGTGGAAGATGCTGGCAGGGAAAGCTCACATGGAACTCTACAACCAAGTGTCTGGCATC
This sequence comes from Nothobranchius furzeri, assembly GCF_043380555.1. Lineage (NCBI taxonomy): Eukaryota > Metazoa > Chordata > Actinopteri > Cyprinodontiformes > Nothobranchiidae > Nothobranchius > Nothobranchius furzeri. Next base: position 37,404,697 of record NC_091751.1, read on the forward strand.
GTGTACAGGAACATCTGTGCAGAGTAAGGACTGGAAGCCCCAAGGTCAAAGTGGGTAACACCCCTAAGGTGGTTGGGAACGAAAGAGCCAAGCTCCTGTGGGACGTCCAGATCCAGACTGACAAAATTGTGATGGTGAACCAACCAGACATTGTGGTGGTGGACAAACAACAGAGGACAGCCATTGTGTTTGATGTGGCCATACCAAGTGATGCAAAATCAGGAAAAAATAACACAAGAAACTAGAGAAGGACCAGGGCCTCAAAGAAGAACTTGAGAACCTGAGAGTGAAGACATCAGTGGGGCCTGCGGTCATCGGGCCAGTAACCCCCATGGAGGAGTGGCTAAAGCAGATCCCAGGAAAAACGTCAAGACATTTCAGTCCAGAAAAGAGCAACTCTAGGAACAGCTAAGATACTGCAGAAGCCTCCCAGGTTTCTGGTAGAGGTAAAACACTATTGCAGCGATGTGAAGTTTCGAGGGATTTTGTGATCTCGAGTTGAGCGTGGAGTCAGATTCTCCTGGTGGGTACTGGCATGCAACAAAACTCACAAGTGAACCGTTCCACTCTGCTGATGCCTCCAGTGTGAAGTAGGGGTTGTAGACCACACGCAGAGGGTCAGATGGAGATTTTTACTTTCTATATATTCATGGTAAATGAAGGTTTACAACTGGCAGACTAACTTGTGACTAAGTGGCAATGTTGCAGACATTGGGTTTAAAAGAAGAATATTCCACTTTAGATCAGATCAGATGGTTGGAAAGGGGCACGCTGCATGACCCTCATTGCACTGATTGCTAAGCACCAGCCTACTTGTTAATTTAGTCATTTTAAGGCAGAAAGAGTCATAAAGCAGATGACTTCATGATTGGAGCTCGTAGTTTACCTGTGGTCTGATAGATCTAGCATTCAGGTTGAAACGATCTGCTTTAATAACAAGAATAGTTTTTATAAATGAACTTTATTTTGAGAACCATGTGTACAATTTTCAGATTGTTTTAAATATTTTTAAAATGATTTTTAATGTTGCAAATAATGCATTTGTATATTTAAATGTAACAATACTAACTTTAACGTAGTTTATGAAAATTGCCATTATTTAATATTTTTGTCAGACCACATTTTTTAATTCAGGGATACATTTTAAGCACTGCCAGCCGGGAGGTAGAGCAGGTTGTAGGATCAATCCCAGCTCCAGAGAATGCTGCTGTTGTGCCCTTGGGCAAGACACAACCCACTTGGCCTGCTGGTGTTGGTCGGCGGGACTGGTGACTCTGGTGTTCGGCAGCTTTGCTTCCATCAGTGCACCCAGGGCAGCTGTGGCTAGGTTGTGGCTCAACTTCACCAGTGTGTGAATGGGTGAGTGACTGATTGTGTTGTGAAGCACCTTGGGGGGTTGTAGAACCCAAGAAATCACTATACAAACGCCAGCTGTTTACCTACAGTGGGGCAAAAAGTATTTAGTCAGCCACCGATTGTGTAAGTTTTCCCACTTAGAATGATGACAGAGGTCAGTAATTTACATCATAGGTACACTTCAACTGTGAGAGACAGAATGTGGGAAAAAAATCCATGAATTCACATGGCAGGATTTTTAAACAGTTTATTTGTAAATCAGGGTGGAAAATAAGTATTTGGTCACTTCAAACAAGGAAAATCTCTGGCTCTCAAAGACCTCCAACGTCTTCTTTAAGAAGCTTTTCTGTCCTCCACTCGTTACCTGTATTAATGGCACCTGTTTGAACACATTATCCGTATAAAACACACCTGTCCACAGCCTCAAACAGTCAGACTCCAAACTCCACTATGGCCAAGACCAAAGAGCTTTCGAAGGACACCAGGAAAAGAATTGTAGACCTGCACCAGACTGGGAAGAGTGAATCTACAATAGGCAAGCAGCTTGGTGTGAAAAAATCAACTGTGGGAGCAATCATCAGAAAATGGAAGACATACAAGACCACTGATAATCTCCCTCGATCTGGGGCTCCACGCAAGATCTCATCCCGTGGGGTCAAAATGATCATGAGAACGGTGAGCAAGAATCCCAGAACCACACGGGGGGACCTGGTGAATGACCTGCAGAGAGCTGGGACCACAGTAACAAAGGTCACCATCAGTAACACACTACAACGGCAGGGAATCAAATCCTGCAGTGCCAGACGTGTTCCGCTGCTGAAGCCAGTGCATGTCCAGGCCCATCTGAAGTTTGCCAGAGAGCACATGGATGATACAGCAGAGGATTGGGAGAATGTCATGTGGTCAGATGAAACCAAAGTATAACTTTTTGGTATAAACTCAACTCGTCGTGTTTGGAGGAAGAAGAATACTGAGTTGCATCCCAAGAACACCATACCTACTGTGAAGTATGGGGGTGGGAACATCGTGCTTTGGGGCTGTTTTTCTGCTAAGGGGACAACACGACTGATCCGTGTTAAGGACAGAATGAATGGGGCCATGTATCGTGAGATTCTGAGCCAAAACCTCCTTCCATCAGTGAGAGCTTTGAAGATGAAACGTGGCTGGGTCTTCCAACACGACAATGATCCCAAACACACCGCCTGGGCAACAAAGGAGTGACTCCGTAAGAAGCATTTGAAAGTCCTGGAGTGGCCTAACCAGTCTCCAGACCTCAACCCCATAGAAAATCTGTGGAGGGAGTTGAAAGTCCGTGTTGCTCGGCGACAGCCCCAAAACATCACTGCTCTCAAGAAGATCTGCATGGAGGAATGGGCCAAAATACCAGCTACTGTGTGTGCAAACCTGGTAAAGACCTATAGTAATCATTTGACCTCTGTAACATAACCTTTGTTGTCAATAACAAAGTATTGAGTTGAATTTTTGTTATTGACCAAATACTTATTTTCCACCCTGATTTACAAATAAATTCTTTAAAAATCCTGCCATGTGAATTCATGGATTTTTTTTCACATTCTGTCTCTCACAGTTGAAGTGTACCAGTGATGAAAATTACTGACCTCTGTCATCATTTTAAGTGGGAGAACTTGCACAATCGGTGGCTGACTAAATACTTTTTTGCCTCACTGTATGTGTTTAATATAATGTTGAACTGATGTTCACCCAGTTTTTGTCCTTTTTTAGGAAATCATTCAGTGAATCTTTCTTCCAGCTTGAGGCTCTCATCCTGACCCCTTACTGGACTTTCGGTGTTATATCTGCAGAAATCTGCTCGTAACTTCCATCACTAATGTAAATGACTGTTTAGAGCATCTAAAGTCTAAGTTAGAAATGATGCTCTGATCTACTCTTGCATCACAAGCTGATTCACTGCAGTGCTTGTCTGAAAGGCGTCTCTAGAAATACTGTTTCTGTAAGATGGGAGGAGATTCAGTAAAGCTGCAGCTTAATTAATGAACTCATTTCATTTCTGGGGATAAAAGCTTTGACATTTACTCACTGGAGGTGTTATCACATTAAGCATAGTGAGGATTTCCTCTGTGCCACTATCAGCTTTAATTTGGTGCCGTCAGCCATTACATAAGGCTGCACGGCCCATTTTGTGCCTTGCATGAACCAAACCGTAACTTGTGAGAGCCGAAGACCTGAAGATGACTCGTTACTTAAATAACTCACATGACGACTGATTTTGAGTCCAAGGCTCCTCATAAGTGCTTGGTTGTACGTAAAGGGGGTGTTCCTTATGAACAAGCTTTATCTTTGGATAATTGCTGCTAAAAAACAAGCAGGGTTTGTCGTTTTTATCTTTTTCTCCCCACCTAACCTCCACCCGGGTGAAATCTGACACCCACCTGTGCTTTGCTACACATCAGCAAAAGGAAACGGCAGCAACGTTCTTCGAAGACCAACCCTGAACGTGTCTGTGGCTAAAGAACGTACCAGCGGGTTGGTACCGGGGTTTTCGGTTGAACATATTCCAGTTTAATGTTCATTTCAACATAAAGAATCGCTCTTAAAATTAAAATAACCTTTTTAAACAAAAGGTGACTTTTGACTGGTAAAGACTTAGAAATACACAGGCAACAAGACAAAGAAACTGAGAAGCCATGGTTTCTATTGGAGACGGGGTCCACTTAAGCAGGCAGTGATCCATCCTCAGCTTTAATTTCTTAATGGCAGCATTGACCCTCTGGTCCCGTCCCTCCTCTCCAGCTCAAATTGTTTTTAAATGACTTCGGTTTGCAAAGCTCTCAGCTCCTCTGATTGCATTAGTATCGAGAGAGCAGGATAAAGGCTTTTGTTGCAGCCTGCATTAGTGTTAGTTTATTGTGCATGTGTTTACACATGCACAGGCCTCGGGTATCGATGAAAATATTGAAGTAATGCAGCTGTGAGTCCTGGAAGGTTTGTTTTCATCTTTGAGATTTACTGAAACTCAAAGAAGGTTTTGGTCATCGTTGTTAGATTTAAACAAGATTACTGCCACTTAAGGAACTACTCAGTTATGTAGCCCTTTGGAGTGTGTTACTGAAACAAACACCGTCTTTGTGCACATTAATAATAAACAAATCTTTGGTAACACTTTTACACTTTTAGAAAATGGGATTTAGTGGTTTGAGATAACTTTGTTCTTTCTATGATTTACATGTGTGTGTGTGTGTGTGTGTGTGTGTGTGTGTGTGTGTGTGTGTGTGTGTGTGTGTGTGTGTGTGTGTGTGTGTGTGTGTTAGCAGAAAAGCTCTTGAACCACAGAACAGATCGTGACTCTCATAAAACATTAACTGAGTTTATGTTCATTAGTGATCATTGTTTGAAGTGAATCCCATCCAAGATGGCCCCCCGACAGCTTATCAACCTTAGCTAAAACTAAACCAGCGTTAGCTCAGTCAGCTTCATAGCTATTGAGCAAATGTTTGGTGTCCTGTTAGCTGAGTCATCACGGTCAGATACGCCAAATATTACACATTGCTTTTATTCTTCCCGTCCTTTTTCACAACCGTTGGTGTCAGCATGGTTTTCCTGTTTGCAAAACATCTCATGAGCCACTGGATGGATTTTAATGAAACTCCCAGGAAGTAATCATTACAGAAACATCTACAACTAGTTAACTTTTGTAGTCAGGTAAGTTCAGGCCGACTGCTACAGCCAGCCTACCGAAGCAAACACAAGAATGGCTCCAACAATAGATACAGCAGAGCTAAGAGTCGTATACAACACACACTTGGAATGCTAAAAGATTATGGACTATTGCATTTAAAGATTTGATCTTGGGTGTCAGAAGAGGTTGTGTTGTTGGAGAATCCAAGTATTGACCAGACCGCGGGAAAACTAATTAAAAAAACAGAAGTACTGTGGTAGAACAGGTAATGGTATGGATGACATCAACAGAAGGAACAAGCAACAAACGATGAGCTCTAAATACAGAAGGAGGAGTGGAGACTGAGGTGTGAACCAGTGGAAACGACACCTGGGAGGGGAAAAGGCAGGAGGGAATCAGGGAAAGGGGAAGTCTAGAACCAGAGACAACAGAAACAAAATCAGTGTTGGAAGCAAAGGCCGATGTTTGTTTCTTACCTAATTAGTTCTACCAAGAATTAAAGCTGCTTTAATCAAAATCTACAATGTGAGGATGGTTAGAGCGTTTATCTTTAATAAGTGTTGTGGGCGATGCACCATCAGCATAATTCACCATGTCGGTACTCCAAACTTATAGTTGACGTGACCTTTATGGATCCTGCAAGAAACAATGTGCATTCAACACATTTGCAGTGAAGATCATAATTATCGTAATTGTGGTCAGAAATGTAGGTCAGAACCCCCCCCCCCCCCCCCCCCCCCAACACACACACACACACACACACACACACACAAAATAAAAACTAAATTATTTTGGATAACTAACATCATGTGTCTCCTCATGCAAAGTTAAAGCCTGAATGTTATCTGTGTGAAATATGACCACTTCTTGATTTTAAATTTGGCCAGTTGTCCTAACTACACCTCAGATCTGTCATACATCATCATTATGAGCAAGAAGAGAAGGGTTTCAGGTATACTATGTGTACGGTATATAAAGAAAGGAAAAGCCAATGATTTCCTATATTTAATTTTATTATCAGCCAATAATAACAGATAGACCTATAAATGTGTCCTGACAACCATCGTTTGTCGTCATGGATGATCTCAGCAGAAATCTCTAATAGGTAATGTTGTGATATGATGGATTATCTGTGTAGCATTCTGCTACTGCACAGAAGAACGGCGCCACTGCTGCTGGGTAGCTTTCATTTTAAGAAGACAATGTGAGAGTGATCCACAGCATCTTTGTTTTGTTTCTTCAGCTCTACGGCTGTCAGCTGAACTCAAGCCGTGCCCAAGCAGAGCTACACAAAGGAGCTTGTTTTGTTTCAGTCAAATCTCAAATTCAACCTATCATTAAGCCTGTGAGCAAATTACAGTTGTGGTCAGGATTAGATTCTGTGTTTGCAACACAAATAACCTTTTTGATATATGTGCTTAAGAGCTGACGGACACCAGCCTACACATGAGGGGCCGCGCTGCTGGGTTGTTTGACTCCGAGTATTTACCGCTGGTTTCAGCAGACGCACGTGTTCAGAGGGAATATCTGCACTAATAACAAGTTGTGTAATTGTGTTTTGCTCCAGGTACCTGACCTTAACTTAAGTCATGAGTCAGTGTGTTGGTGTTTACCTATTTCTCACCAAGGGGTGATAATGAATGGTTTCATCTGCCTGTTAAGGCTTCAGACTTAGCCACTTGGCCATATTTGAACAGTGAAATGTGGTATAAAAGCACAAGGAGCTCTTTCAGACATCATTCATTGCCACCAGATGAATGAAAATGAGCACATTTTTTCAACGGGCTTTGGTTTGGAGCCTTTCTGGGAATTGAAGAGCAATCAGGGGATCTCCTAAGACCTCACGCTAAATTTTCAGGGCATTTTCTTTGCACAACACAGTTTTCCTCATGACAACTATTTGGCTCCTGGTAATCAGATGATTGGAGTCACGGCATTTATCAATCATGGACTTGCTGTGTGTTGAAACCAGGGTTTTGTATCAGTAACCACGCAGAAGATTAGCCATGACAAGAAGTGTCGGTGGCTGATTGGTGCTGATAGCATCAAATTATCAAGAACTTGGCTTTAGTTGTGAAAAGCATTATCACAGCAAGAGGCCTAAACAGCTTTTAAACAATGTTTCATGCACTAGTTTTATGTATATTATCACCTTATCAGCCGTTTCCTCCTCCCCCTGCCCTCTGCTGTGGTGTAATTAGGCCATTTTCTCGTCGCCCTCAGGCCAGATTATTTAGAGCAACAAATGCTCCACCTCCCATTTTCTTCCTCCTGTCACCCTATCCTCCCCCACTTTTAAAGCTTTTCTACTTGACAAGTGGAGAAAACACTTTTCCCCACAAACTTCTCTTGTTTTCATCCGTTGCATTTTTCATCTTTCAGTCTTTTCCATCATTTTTTGTTCCTGTGATACTTTCTGTCTAATCTGCGTGCTTTCCCTCTGCCTCTCAGTTGTTTTCCTCTGGCTTATCCCTCTGTCCTGCCTTCATCTGGGCAGTATCAGTCCCGCTGACCGGCCGTTATGCAACAGTCAGGTGATGTGCTAGCCTGTTGAAGGGCCTTAAGGCCCGTTGTCCCAACGGACTACCCTGAATACAGTTGAAGCAGCTGTGTTATTTGTGAAAAAGAACATTTTTATAACCTGCTGATGAAATGCTTTTCCACCAAAAAGACTTACCTCTCTTGTAAGTTGTTTGTTGTTTGTTTGCTCAATGGAAGGCACGTCATTCTAACTTTTTGTTAACCAGTGGTCAGTTTTCTGGCCCAGGGAGACCACCGACAGGACTGAGTAACCTTCCATTTTTGCAGCTGCTCACTTCGATGAAGGTCCCAGCCGAAGTCTGCCTGGTCTTTTAAAGGATGCGGCCCCTGGACACAGCTACCAATGTGAAGTGGAAATTAAACTAAATGTAAAAGTGGTCATAATGTAGCATCGTTTTACTAAACCGGTTCATCTGTGCCGGGTTCGTGTCTCTTGGTCCATATCAGCAAAGACTGGGTCATCTTCTTTGGTTGACTTATTAGCAACCAAAGATGACTTAAAACCTTCCTGGTGTTTGTGATCAAATTGTGAAGCTGTAACCAGAATATCACCCAGATACGGTTGGTGGCAAATTCAGAACATTTGCAAGGAAGTTTTCAAAATGTCTCAATCTTGGTAAGGGTTCTGGGTTTTCTTGTAGGATCATCCATCCATCCATCCATCCATCCCTCCCTCCCTCCCTCCATCCATCCATCCATCCATCCCTTTTTCAAAGTGGGGTCGCGGGGTCAGCAGCCTAATGGGCTCGACACACGGGAGGCGACATCGCCTCTCCTCCATTCATTTTCAATGAGACATGCGTGACAAAGCGATAATCGCGGGTCTCCCTCCTACTAAGCAAAACGCGAAAAACGTGCTTGTGAAATTTTGCGATTGTGCACGTGTCGTGCACAGGCGACCCAGCGACGCGATCCCAGAACGTTGAAATATTTTCTACTTTACATCGCTGTCGCTCGGACGAGGACCAATCAACGGAGGTTTCATTTACTGACCAATGAGCGGACAGGATGCTCCGTACACCTCTGAGCAAACATGAAGGAGAAGTTGATTATTATTATGTTTTATATAGTAAAATCAGAAGTAAGATTTCACATAACTCTAGCAGCACCTTGTGAAACATCATATCTACCGCTTTATTAACTCTGAACCGCTTAAATAACCTTAATTCCCTCCAACCTGACACAGCCAAACAAAACAACGGAAGTTTCAATTTTGCCATGGAACAGAACGCATAGACAGCTCTGCCGCTGCCGTGGGTTGCCTCCCGTGTGTCAGGTAATAAAAGCGATGAATTTCGCTGATAGTGGTCGTTTGTCGCCTCCCGTGTGTCGAGCCCCTAAAGCTTGGTTTATGCTTGACATTAACCAAGCTTGACTTTGTATATTCCGCGTGGAATTGAGCATTTATGGTTCCTTCCTACCTTCTGCGGCTTGTCTCCACTTTGAGCCAATATTAGGGCTGTACGATATTAGGAAAACCTGCGATATGCGATAACAGTGATTAATATTGTGATATTACTTGCGAAAAATATAAACATAACTCTGGAACAAATGTAATCAAAAACAAAGAAATAAAAACAATGACTAAAAACATAAAAATGAGAAAAGCAAAAGATGTGAGGAAAGGAAAAGGAAAATAAACAAGAAAAGGCAATCAGTGGATCCCGGGAAAAGCAGAATCAGCAGAAAGAGCAGAACAAAGCTAACTCAGGTTTATAAAGAACTTTTATAAAGGAGCGCTTCTGGGACTCATCCTGGACTCTTTGAATGGGAAGATTCAGTCGAAAAAACAAGAGACACTCCAAGGCAGTTTCAAATAGAAAAAGTTAAAAAGCCTTTATTGTAATGGCTAGGTCACATGTGGCCTTTTTAACACTCCAACGCGTTACGGCGAATGTAGCCTTCGTCAGAGAGTCAAATTTGAGAGTGCCTTGGAGTGTCTCATGTTTTTTAAAGCTAACTCAGGTGTTTGCTAACCATCAAAATTAAGTGCCGTCCACCTCGTTGGCGGGCATCTGACCTTTGAGAACCCACCCAATTGGCCAAATGGGTGAAGAGCTCTATTTGATTTGTTAAAAAAAACATCAACTTGATGCATTATGTGTAGCAAACATTTGAGCTGACCATTTATTGCTATATTTATCTGTTCTTTGTGAAATGCATATTGAGCATGCTGATATCGCCATAACGATATATTAGCGATACATTGTGCAGCCCTGGCCAATATTCTCCCAGGCTGTAGGGGGCGGCATGAGGCTCTACGGCATGCATCCAACACAGTTGTTTACAAAATGTTTTCACTGCGTCCGCGTCTTTTTTGTCTCGTGGTCTCAGACTCAAAGGATCTTCAGACTCTCTGATAATTTCCTAACACTTCAGTCAGCAATGTCACATGCATCTGGAGCTTGTCGGGAACCCTTCTATGGGTTTTCTGAGAGTCCAAAAATGTGAGAAAACTTTGGGAGGGTTTGGTGACCACATTACAAATGGAATTTTAGTAAACAGAGATGTGATAAAGACATTGCATTTGTGGACCTTTCAGACCATCTCTTCTACTGTGAGCACATTTTTAAGCCCAGCCTGCTTGATTCAAGAACAAATAAGGAAAAAGCTGCATTTAGCTGTGGATTGTTAGAGTGTTTATCTTTAATACGTGTTGTGGGTGATGCACAGTCAACATTTCAACATAATGTATTGTGTCGGTACTCTAAACATATGGTGAAATGACATTTATGGATCCTGCATGAAACAATGCGCATAAAACACATTTGCAGTGGACATAATAATTATCGTAATTGTGGTCAGAAATGTAGGTCTGCCTTAAAATGGGCGTTCACAAACCCTGTTATTTAAAAACGTGCTAAAACGATAATATTATGGCTTAGATTTGCAGGAGAACAAGACAAAAACTATAATTAGTGACAATCTGTTTGCCTGAACTGTGATCTACAGTCATTCATTATACTCTCAAGGAAAGTAGCACAATATTTTGGGCAAGTCCCAGAATGACATTGTTAAGGAGAAGTTTGGGTTACGGCAGCGTGGCTGACTGAAGTAGGAGTGGATCTGATTTGGTTGTAAAGGTGGAACGGAGCCTCCGATCGCAGATCAGTAGCTTGTGCTAGATTAGAGTCTCCGCTGGCGTCTCAGTCATCTCATTTTTGTCCCTCTTACTGCGCCATATGGGACAAGTCTGCCAGCATGAGAGGACCATATGGCAGCGTTCTCTGCCAGTCCATGTTTCATTTAATGTTGTGTAACTTTCACTTTCTCTTATTTGGAATCAAGGAAAGTAATTTGAGGATGAGAGAAGTATTATATCAGAGCACATCAAACAACACAAATAATAAATAATCCTAAAAGACTGAGCTGGGAAAAGCCTACAGGAATTATTTCTGTCTGAACTTAATTACGGACACCCACTGAATTCCCACTGGGCTGCCCACTTATTGCCTCCAGGCTCATTACACTGGTACATTGTTGTTTTTTCTGTTAGCCACTCTCCCAGTTTGATAATGCACTGTCCGGGTTGTTTACATCCATGGAACATTAATGCTTGTTTATTTAATTTCTTCTTATTATGTTTAATAATGCAGCAAACAAACAACCACTTAACTTTTTATTTCTGTGTCAGTCGAGCTCAACCTAACCCTACGCTGCAGCGGTGCTTCACAAAAGCACTCGTGTAGATTAAAAGCTTCCATTTAATTAAAAAATCTGTTGTCTGAAAATCTAAAGTGAACACTTGATCAAAGGAAGACAGATGGCTTTATTTCAGCTTCCCCTCTGTGCGCATAAACAAGGAAGTTACCTTACTGATTCCAGCTGTTCTGCCTCCACTAGTGCTCCCTGCCACAGGACAATAAAGTCCGCGGCACCGCCCCCGTGCCCCCTTTATACCGCCATCGCGTAATCAGTTGTAAAAAGGACATGATTGTGCCACATTACTCCAGGTTTGGCCACGATACTCCAAAATTGCTGGCATTGTTTTCTAAAAGAAGCTTGAGAGGCATTCACATCCAACGTGCAATACTGTTTAAAAGAAATCAACCAATATTTCAAAATATCACCCAAATGGCTACAAAAAATTCATGAACTAACTTTCTGTTTTCTTTCTTTTTTGTCGTTTTCAGGTGCTGCTACTTGCTGAAAATGAGCAGTGGTGGGGCGGACACCCCGGAGCCCCCCAAAGGGGAGGCCCTGAAGAGGAAAGACTGTCAGTCAGACCTCCTGGGACCCAGGTGAAAGCCTTCTACTTGCCTGCTTTAGCTATAGCTACCTAAACAGCCTCAGTTGGGACAAAGGACTGATGAGCTAACCGCTAGTCAGAACCTAGCTGCTGCTGTTTTAAAACGGCTCAAATCCTCAGTGTTAAACATACGCATTTCTGTCACTTTCACGTCACTAGTTATTTATGTGAAAATTACAAGTGTAAGCATCAGAATCAGCACACAAGTGGGCCCCTCTGGTGCATCAGGTCCAAAATGACGGTGATGTAAGGGTTTAAAATGTCACAGTGCATTATGAGATTTAGAGAATCAAAGGTCCTTTAGGCTGAGGAGGTGCGCTTTGGTCAGCAGTCCTGAAGGGAACACTATTTCTCATAACAGAGGCTGTTCAGAAACCTTTTTACACCAGTAGATTACATGGTGGAAATATCAGCGGGACTGATGAATATACAGGTGCTGGCCAGTAAATTAGAATATCATCAAAAGGTTGAAAATATTTCAGTAATTCCATTCAAAACGTGAAACTTGTACATTATATTCATGCAATGCACACAGACCAATGTATTTCCGATGTTTATTACGTATAATTTTGATATTTATAGGTGACAACCAATGAAAACATCAAATCTGGTATCTCAGAAAATTAGAATATTCTAAAGGCCAATGAAAAAATGTTTGTTTCTCTAATGTTGGCCAACTGAAAAGAATGAACATGAAAAGAATGTGCATGTATAGCACTCAATACTTAGTCGGGGCTCCTTTTGCCTCAATAACTGCAGTAATGCGGCGTGGCATGGACTCGATCAGTCTGTGGCACTGCTCAGGTGTTATGAGAGCCCAGGTTGCTCTGATAGTCGTCTTCAGCTCTTCTGCATTGTTGGGTCTAGCGTATTGCATCCTCCGCTTCACAATACCCCATAGATTTTCTATGGGGTTAAGGTCAGGCGAGTTTGCTGGCCAATCAAGGACAGGGATACCATGGTCCTTGAACCAGGTGCTGGTGGTTTTGGCACTGTGTGCAGGTGCCAAGTCCTGTTGAAAGGTGAAGTCTGCATCCCCATAAAGTTGGTCAGCAGCAGGAAGCATGAAGTGCTCTAAAACTTCCTGGTAGACGGCTGCATTGACCCTGGACCTCAGGAAACAGAGTGGGCCAACACCGGCAGATGACATGGCACCCCACACCATCACTGACGGTGGAAACTTTACACTGGACCTCATGCAACGTGGATTCTGTGCTTCTCCGCTCTTCCTCCAGACTCTGGGTCCTTGATTTCCAAAGGAAATGCAGAACTTGCTTTCATCAGAAAACATAACTTTGGACCACTCAGCATCAGTCCAGTCCTTTTTGTCCTTGGCCCAGGCGAGACGCTTCTTGCGCTGTTTCATGTTCAAGAGTGGCTTGACACACGGAATGCAACACCTGAATCCCATGTCTTTCATGAGTCTCCTCGTGGTGGTTCTTGAAGCGCTGACTCCAGCTGCAGTCCACTCTTTGTGGATCTCCCCCACATTTTTGAATGGGTTTGTCGTCACAATTCTCTGCAGGGTGCGGTTATCCCTAGAGCTTGTACACTTTTTTCTACCACATTTTTTCCGTCCCTTCGCCTGTCTGTTAATGTGCTTGGACACAGAGCTCTGCGAACAGCCAGCTTCTTTAGCAATCACCTTTTGTGTCTTGCCCTCCTTGTGCAAGGTGTCAATGATTGTCTTTTGGACAGCTGTTAAGTCAGAAGTCTTCCCCATGATTGTGGTGCCTTCAAAACAAGACTGAGGGACCTTTTAAAGGCCTTTGCAGGTGTTTTGAGTAAATCAGCTGATTAGAGTGGCAGCAGGTGTCTTCTATATTCAGCCTTTTTAGAAAATTCTAATTTTTTGAGATACCAAATTTGGAGTTTTCATTAGTTGTCACTTATGAATATCAAATTTAAATGTAATGAACATTGGAAATACATTGGTCTGTGTGCATTGCATGAATATAATGTACAAGTTTCACGTTTTGAATGGAATTACTGAAATATTTTCAACCTTTTGATGATATTCTAATTTACTGGCCAGCACCTGTAGACGCTCCGGGAAGTCTTCGGGTCGTTTCGGTTTTCTTTTTGATGCATAGATGCACAGGGACGATCAAAATAAATTCTATTTCAGCGCACAGTTTAGGATTCATCGTACATGATAAACATGAGTTCAGGGCTCATTAGGGGGACTCGTTTGTGTGGGAGGAGTCACAAAGAGCGATGCTACTGCAGCGTGTTGCACCGAGGTTGTGATCCTCGTTAATGTCAGGTCGCAGAGAGGTCAGGAAGTTAATTTAAGGTTACTGGGGAAGCCTTTGTTCCACAGAAGAGAGCTGGTCACCACACTGAAACAAAAGCCTGTCAGACTCAATGTCAGTCATGTTTCCACAACCACTCCAGACAATTAGGCCCTTTTCTTTCTGTGTTTCATTCATGACTCGTTTCTGTCCCGCAGCCCGAAGAGGAGTACAGAGCGGCGGAACAGGGAGCAGGAGAACAAATACATCGAGGAGCTGGCAGAGTTGATCTTCGCCAACATCAACGACATGGACGACCTCAACGTCAAGCCGGACAAATGTGCCATCCTGAAAGAGACGGTGAAGCAGATCCGACAGATCAAAGAGCAGGGTGAGATCCTCAGTGACTAGGGTGTGTTTGCACGTCGGAGCTGCACCACGGTTGTTCTCGGAGGGCCATCCTCTAGATCTGTCACCCGGCAGAGAAAGGACTCCACTCCACAGAACGAGTCCTGTCTCTACTGAGGTGTACAACAGAATACGAGTATTTGTGTGGCTTGTTTTCCATCCTTCCATCGCCTTCTCTTCTTTTCCTATAATCTCTCCTCTGTTTGTTCTCTGTCCTTCCTCCTCATTCCTTCATTTCTTCCTTTAACATCATTCACAACAATCTGTTCTTATTTTAATAGTTTTTTTATGTTTAAATTAAGTCAAAACTCCTTTCCTATCTTTCCACCTTCCTCCCTCCGTTTTTCCTAACGTATTTTCCCATCTTCTCACGCCTCCAGCAGCCCCAGTCTGCTCCTTCCATCTTCCCTCCCTCCATCACCCATTTCCTCATCTCCTCGCTTCAGCTTGTGGGCCTGCAGTCACTCAGTTGGTGTCCATGTGTCATGGCTCTGTTTGCGCCTGAAAACAACAGCTGAATAAGCACACACTTGCACACAGGGATAACACGCACGTCACACAGCTGCACAGTCACCAGCAGAAACCTGCTATTGTTGAAGCTCTTTTAACAGCTGAGCAGCAGCATTTGAAGGTAAAGGTCCTCTGACGATGTGCTCACAGATCCCAGAATTAAAACATTCCCGCTGCAAATGTGGACTTCTAATTTGTTCCCAAACCGGCTTTCAGAGTTGAGGTCTTCTGGGTCCTGCCTCACCAACGGCAGGATGGAGTTACAGGATGTAAAGTGTTTGTGTACGCTCCTAGTAGAGCTCCTGTTAGCTCATCAGCATTATGTTTGTTGGCGTGGCTGGTCTGTGGGTCTCCGGAGGCAGCAGACAGGTACCGGATAGCCAAGCAGAGTGCAGCAGTGGCAGTTGCCGAGGCAAAATCTCGGGCGTGGGAGGAGTTTGGTGAGGCCATGGAGAAAGACTATCGATCGGCTCCAAAGAGGTTCTGGCAAACTGTCCGGCGCCTCAGGAGAGGAAGGCAGCAACTCGCTCACACTGTTTACAGTGGGGATGGGGAGCTGCTGACGTCAACTGAGGCTATAGTCGGACGGTGGAAGGAATACTTTGAGGAGCTCCTCAATCCCACCAATGCGCATTCCGAGGAGGAACCAGAGCTGGGAGACCTGGGGATGGACTGTCCGATCTCGGGGGCAGAAGTTGCTGAGGTAGTCAAACAACTACACAGCGGCGGAGCCCCGGGGGCGGATGAGGTTCGTCCTGGGTATCTCAAGGCTATGGATGTTGTAGGGCTGTCATGGTTGACACGTCTCTACAACATTGCGTGGTCATCGGGGGCAGTTCCTAGGGAGTGGCAGACCGGGGTGGTGGTCCCCATCTTTAAGAAGGGTGACCTGAGGGTGTGTTCCAACTATAGGGGGATCACACTCCTCAGCCTCCCTGGAAAGGTCTACTCCAAGGTACTGGAGAGGAGGGTCCGATCGATAGTTGAATCTCAGATAGTGGAGGAGCAATGTGGCTTTCGTCCTGGCCATGGAACTGTGGACCAGCTCTATACCCTTGTAAGGGTGATGGAGGGGGCATGGGAGTTTGCCCAACCAATCCACATGTGCTTTGTGGATTTGGAGAAGGCTTATGACCGTGTCCCCAGGGGCACCCTGTGGGGGACGCTCCAGGAGTATGGGGTGGGTGGCTTTCTGTTAAGGGCCATTCAGTCCCTTTACCAGAGGAGCGTGAGTTTGGTCCGCATAGCCGGTAGTAAGTCGGACCTGTTCCCAGTGAGGGTTGGACTCCGCCAGGGCTGCCCTTTGTCACCGGTTCTGTTCATCACTTTTATGGACAGAATTTCTAGACGCAGCCGTGGTGTGGAGTGTGTCGAGTTTGGTGGCAGGAGAATCTCGTCTCTGCTTTTTGCGGATGATGTGGTCCTCCTAGCTTCATCCAGCTCTGACCTTCAGCTCTTGCTGGGTAGGTTCGCGGCCGAATGTGAAGCGGCTGGGATGAGGATCAGCACCTCCAAATCTGAGACCATGGTTCTCGACCGGAAAAGGGTGGCTTGCCACCTCCGGGTCGGGGGAGAGGTCCTACCTCAAGTGGAGGAGTTTAAGTATCTCGGGGTCTTGTTCACGAGTGAGGGTAGGAGGGATCGGGAGATCGACAGGCGGATTGGTTCGGCATCTGCAGTGATGCGGACGCTGAGCCGATCTGTCGTGGGGAAGAGGGAGCTGAGCCAGAAAGCCAGGCTCTCGATTTACCGGTCGATCTACGTCCCAATCCTCACCTATGGTCATGAGCTTTGGGTAATGACCGAAAGAACGAGATCGCGGATACAAGCGGCCGAAATGAGTTTCCTCCGTAGGGTGGCCGGGCTCAGCCTTAGAGATAGGGTGTGGAGCTCGGACATTCGGGAGGGACTCGGAGTAGAACCGCTGCTCCTCCGGATCGAAAGGAGCCAGTTGAGGTGGTTTGGGCATCTGGTTAGGATGCCTCCTGGACGCCTCCCCGGGGAGGTGTTTTGGGCATGTCCTGCCGGCAGAAGGCCCCCGGGTCGACCCAGGACACGTTGGAGAGGTTACATCTCCAATCTGGTCCGGGAACGCCTTGGGGTCCTGCCGGAGGAGCTGGTGGACAAGGCCGGGGAGAGGACGGCCTGGAGCTCCCTAGTTGGGATGCTGCCCCCGCGACCCGGACCCGGATAAGCGGAGGAAGACAGTGAGGAGTCGAGGGTTGCTGCACAGGCATTTAGATCCTCCACTAGGGGGCAGTAGACATGTACACAACTGGGGCCTCATTTATCAAGCTTGCTTACGCACAAAATGGGGTCGGAAAACTGCGTAAGCAACTTTCCACGCAAACTCTGGCATTTATGAAAGAAAATTTAGCGGAAAAATGTGCGCAACTTTAAGTTGACTAAGGACCTGGCTTGCACACATTTTGGACATGGAGAGCACCTGCAGTGCTGCTGCTGAGAAGGATAAAATTATGAAATCCTGCAGCATTATCACTTGTACTGCTTCGTTTTCACACAGAACAAGACCCCCCACACGCGCACACGCACACACACACACACACACACACACACACACACACACACACACACACACACACACACACACAGACACACACACACACACACACACACACACACAGCCTGAAGCCCAGAATACGGAATGCAGAATATCAGCAGGGGGACAGATTGAGACAGAATGTCATGCATCTGTTACAGTCAGTGCGTTTACATGCAGCCAGTAACCCTTTTAAAACCCGAATATTCACAATAACCCTGTGACCCAGGTCCTTGTAAACACAGCCAAAAACCCGGATATGCTCATAACGGGGTTTTTAAAAACCCGGTTACTACACCTGGGGTAACCCTTTTCTAACCCGAATGTTTGATCGTGTAAACGCATATCGGGATATCCCCATAAAAGCGTGTGTTCTGCGCATGCTCTGTTCGCATGGAATCTTGGTCTTTTGAGTAGCGAGACGTCTTGTATGCGCCAGAACACCGGAAGTAAACAACAAGTTGGGGGCAAAATGGTGAGTCGCGGCTCCGCACCACACTTTTGGAATGACGAAGAAACTAAAGCGCAAACAAACGCGGTCGCTATCTCTTCCGAACTGGGAAACATGTTGTTTTCACGGATACTGGAACAAGAAGAACCGGAAATGACGCATATTGTGTCTTGACGTAGTCCATACGTCCTGACGCTACCCCAACGTCCGCATTTAAATCAGGTTATGCAAGTTAGGGGTAACTCTTTCTATTTATGCTTGTAAACGGGTTATTCTGATCAACTCAGAAACCCGAATACCGACCTTAACCCGATCATAACCCGGATATTGGCTGCATGTAAACGTAGTCACTGTGTGTGTCCTGTCACTGTGACCCGATTGATCATGCGCCCTGGCTACTTCGACAAGGGAGATCTCCGTTTAGGTGACTGGTTAGCGTGCGTGACTTTCACCTGGGAGTTCGGGGATCGAATCTCGATTGGACCATTTTTTTTTATATCCGCCACAGATCTCTCTGAAGAATTCCCAACATTGATGGCTTCAGCAACGCTGTGCCACTCCGTGGATTTTCTCTTATTTGTTTTGCAAAAGCACTTCCTTTCATTTCTCCACCTCACCCACAGGTACCTCAATTTCTGCTTCTGTGAAATTGCGCTTCCTCAATCTGCCTTGATCTACGGTCGCCATGTAATTGGTGGAGCGCTGCAACAGCTTGCTTATGTATATGCATGAGATCAACAAGCCACTTTGCATTGACTATTTATGGCAGTAAGTGGGTGTGGTGAGAGCGGGATGTGACTAAAATGCAGCTGAGAACATTTCTAGATAGTTTCTGATTTATGAAACGGAGATTGCGTGCAGCTATGCGTACTCCATGTTTGATAGATCACAAACCTACTTGGTGTAAGTACATATTTTTTTTGCTGAGCTTAAGGCCTAGTCCACACGTAGCCGGGTTTTTTTTAAAAACGAATATCCGCCCCTCCAAAAACTTGCATCCACATCACCTCGTTTTTAAAAAAAAACTCTGTCCGTACCCAGATAAATACGTTGTTAAGGACATGCCAGACCTGTAGGCGGCAGTACTTCCCCCGTTCTTAACCTCGTCCTTCGTCTGTGGTCTTCCGCAAGGAGCAGTAATTCCGCTTGCAAAAACAAACAAGCAAAAAGCGCTTGGACCATTGATAAGGCAAGCGCAGCTCTGAGGGCATCCATGCTGTCAGCTAGTGTAAACACAGGTCGCACACATGATGTCAGCATTTTTTTTGTCGCGGAAAGTGACGTTGCGGACCTTAAAACTCCGGTTTTGTCTGTCCACACGCAGACAACCAAAACGGAGAAAACTCAGATCTTCACTTTGGCCGGAGTTTTTAAAAATTTCGTGTGGAAAAAAACTCCGTTTTCGTGTGGATGACGGGCCAAAACGTAGAAAAATATCTACGTTTTGGCAGATCCCCGGCTACGTGTGGACAGGGCCTGAGTTCGGTTTTAGTAAGGATTCTATGCAATGTTTGATAAATGAGACCCCTGAACATGACAGGTTTCAGATGAAAGTACTAATCCTGGTACTCCATCTTGTTTTAGGATTCAAAAATGCATTTACTTTATTGTTGTTGAATTCGTGCAGCGTGGGGTGTCGAACGTACCAATACGTTCATTTGCAAACGAATCTGTATTGTTTTAATGGTCACGCAGAAACTGTTCATTCTGAGAAAAGCTGGTTTAACTCGTCATGAGTTTAGACACACCACCTAAAGTTAGCATGTCCCAACCCACTTCAGCATCGGAAATATATTAGCTAATGCTAGCTGCAGAGCAATGCTAGCCTGAGCTACTGCTAACATTCCAATTCAAACATATGGTTAGATCCCAGATAGTTCCTTAGTTTGTCAATAGAGTTATCTAGTCATGGCACAGTCAGCTTCAGGCTGCATCTTAGAGTCATCAAAGTAAACCAGCCAATCAGCACGCAGCTAATTTCATATTCATGCCCTGGTCACGCCTTGTTTGGTTGTAATGCCTTGTGAATGTGCTTTATAAATAAAATTGGATTGGAATTGGATTGGAAATGGTCGGGTGTTTGTCCTTTTTTACCAGGGCCATTTTGAACCCAATTTCCACCAGTTTAAAATGTATTTGTTGAACTCCTTTAACCCTCTGGAGGCAGGTGTTGCAGATTTGCAACAGTTAAAACCTACCTACCTGGTTACTCCACATGCGTATTTCATGAGCATTTTTTAACTCAGAAGTACCCCTGAAGGGCTTAGTTGTTCGTCCTTTTATCAAAACTTATTTAGAGCCTGAGAGGGTTAAAATCAGAGTTGATTTTAGTGAATCTGATGTAGAAGAGGTTAATGAGCAGTCTTGTCTAACTGAACCCACTTCTAAAGTGTGCCTTTTAAAAACGCATCTGATTGTACAAATGTTACCTTACAACTTTTACATTAGTCCTCTTTTTTGCAAATGTGGACTTCTGAGGGGTCCTGTGGGACATGTAAGCCTGTCCCGATTGCTACATATACCTGTAGAAGGATCACTGATCATCGTCTTGGAAGAAAGCCAGACTTTGATTCTGAGACAAAGTCTAATCAGTCACTCAGAATCTTTCAGAGGAAAATAATATCCTGATCACATTTATAGAGTAAAAACCTCCCACCCACCCTGCACCGTGGTGCCGTTCCAGGCTTTGGAGTGACACGCTTTTTTAACGGCTGATGACTCCACAGCTCCGGTCCCACTAAGGAATGCCAGCTATGTGGCCTAATGGGGCCACAGGAGGCTTAACAGCCCAGTGGCACAGCCATGAAGAAGAACTGCTCTCTAGAATGTCTGAAAACTGTGCAGGACATTAGCGGTGTGGTGATGCGTTCAGTGTGAGTAAAACAACACGCTGGCTAACGTTTCATCGCAGTTTGTTCTCTTTATTTGTCTTTGAGCTGCTGATAAGCTGGTTTAACTACATCAGTCATGAGGAACACATCCACAACATTTAGATAATTACAAGTTTTTCCTCTCTTTCTGAGCTTTATTGTTATTTGTTTCATCCAAAAGCAAAGCTGGTTGAAGAAGACATCTTCTAGAGCTGTTTGGTCTCCAGTTCACTTTAATTTTTTTGTCCCTTTTCCTTTGATGTCTCTTAACAGAAAAGGCTCCGGTGGCGGATGCTGAGGAGGTGCAGAAGGCAGACATCTCCTCCACGGGGCAGGGCGGCATCGATAAAGACACGCTTGGCCCAATGATGTTGGAGGTGAGTTTCAACAACGATCCTTCTCCACACCAGGAAGAAGAAAGTTTAAAAGCAGTGAGGATTTATTTCTCGTCTAATAAACAAGTTTCACGTTGACTCTTAACGAGGTGTACCTCAAGGATCTGTACTTGGCCAAGAGAAATGTTCTGAATAAACACTATTTCACCGTGAAATATGGAAATACTTTCCTATAAAAGGAAAGAGCCATTTGTAGGTATTACTAGGAAAACTTGGACCAGTTTCATTCTTTTTTTTATATTACTTGTGTTTTTGGAGTTTTAGAACAAATAGTTTAATTAGATTATAATTCAGATTATTGCAGTTCAAAACCATTTACTTATATGTACTCCAAAACAAGTAAGTTAAATAAAACAATATGTTGGAAACATAAATACTATAAAAATATACTATCTTTTACTTTCAATTCAGTCCAGGTGCATTTCTAAAAATGTAAATTATAATCCAATTGTTTGTAATTCAGTCATTTATTAAAAATAAAATTTATTTAGGTTATCTGTTGCTAATTAAGTTTAGAGTAAATTTGGTTCATTCCACTTTTAATATTTATCCAATCAAACACAAAGATAATGTGTCATACTGAATCAGTTTTGCTTTCACTTTTATATTTAAGTGTCTTTTGCTTTATTTGGTGTTTTATTGTGTCTAACCTGCAGGTCTTTGGTCAAAGTCTGTCATATCTATTAGTTTGCATGCAGTGAACTATTTTTTTAAAGCTTTGTAGAGGAAATGATATGAAATGTCAGAGCCACAGCAGTTTAGCAGAGGAAAATGCACATTTTAAATAAGAAACCTGACTTCAGCAAAGCGGCCATTGTTTTATGATGCTGCTTAAAACCTTTGGAGCCTGTTGGTGACTGGAGTCAGCGTCACACGCAGAGATAGGTCAGAGTTCCTCTGGCCTGCAGGAATGTCGTCATCAAGCTGGCTGGAGTTTCTATGTGTGCACAAGTGTGAGGTGACGTTTACCATGGGACCCACTGAGGTATAAATACCTTTGGGAAAATCCAGATTAGAATAAGACACACACACACACACACACACACACACACACACACACACACACACACACACAGCGTTAGCAGCATTTTCAGCGTCTGCTCAGAGTCTAAAAGATAAACATCAATGTAACCAAGAACATTTCCATTCTATGCAAATCCACCCTGGTGCACGGATGGACGTGCACTAACAATGCAGTTTGCACATTTGTGTAGAAAAAGATGGAATGAAAAAGAACAAAAGGATGGAAAAGCACATGCAAACAATACTAGCACGCCTGATGTGGGAATAATGCAAGTTAATCAGGATAAAGAAAACATTTCATTTATTTCAGAATGAGAAAAAAAACACATCAAACATCCATAGTTTGGGTTTATTGGTTGTTTTTTGGTGTTCTTGAGTTGGGAGGATATTTTTAGTTTATTTTGAAGGTCCTTTATTGTTTGCATCAGTTAAATCATGATCTTTTCCATTCCTGCCTGCTTCGTCACTCATCTTCCCCTTCTCCCATCTTTCAGGCTCTGGATGGTTTCTTTTTTGTCGTCAACATGGAGGGCAACATAGTGTTTGTATCGGAGAACGTCAGCCAGTATTTGTGTTACCAGCAGGAGGAGTTGATGAACACCAGCGTCTACAGCGTGCTGCACGTTGGAGACCATGCAGAGTTCATCAAGAACCTTCTTCCTAAAAGTCTGGGTGAGACCGTCATGTAGTTAAAAGGGAATCAAATGTGGCAAACATTGTGTTTATGTGCTTTGCCAAAACATTCGTTATCAGGATTCTGTCTTTCTGATTTCCTCATCAATGGAAAGTTTCAGATGAACCCTTTAACTTCCACACCATGACAAAATCAAGTTTCCTTTTCATTTTTCAACTTCATTCAGAGCATTAACAGTTGTTTGTTGATTTAATCATGTAGAAATGATCGTTCTGATAATAATGTAAGCTAAAATGAGTTTAGTGGTGAAAATTCCCCAATTTCTTTAAAAATTGTATTTAATTTTTATTTGTTTTGGTTGCATTGAGTGCATGTTGCCGTAGGGACTAAAACAGGTGTTGACCAGCCAGGAAAAACACTTGTGCAAAAGTCCCGTGCAAAAGTAACAGGACATAATTTGATCAATAGTGGAATGGAAATCACCGGGGTTTGGTGCCATGTTTGAGTTCAGCACATTTAGAGTTTTTGTAAAACTTCAGAAAAAAGTGAAATCTGCTCGATGTGCTGGAAACTCGAAGTTAAATGTTAGGCACAAATAAAAGTCCTTTAAAAACCTGAACCGAGGATCGATTCTGAACCAATAAGGACAAGATGGTGGTGTAGCTGTTCGGATCGTGGTTTTCAGTCACGGGTCAGATGGTTTTTGGGATCAGCAGAGAGAAAAGAAAACGACACATATAGCTTTGCTCTCCCTTTATTGTGGAGAACACTAAGTGCAACATTTTTCTGTTCATTTAGCAACTTGCTGCAGAAAATAGGAAATGCAGAAAGGTCCAATTGCAGATTAAATGTTAAAACGGCTTGCCATAGTCGGTTCAATTCCAGCATGTCCTGCTTTCACTCATTTCCTCACCTTTCTGAAACTCTGTTTATTTTTCTTTCTTCCTGTTTTTGTCCCCAACAATATTTAAGGTCCCATCACATTAATGTAATAATTGTCCTCCCTCCCTCCCACCTCCCTCCTTTCACAGCGATCAGAGGTACGTGTGCACAGCACTATGCCATCAGGCTGGGTGTGTGTGTGTGTGTGTGTGTGTGTGTGTGTGTGTGTGTGTGTGCGTGTGTGCGCGTGCGCGTGCGTGTGCGTGCGTGCTCATTTTAGCCGTTGGTATCATCATGTTTTACAGGGAAGCAAAAATGCTCCCATACATGAGACTTATACGATGCAGGAGGTTTTTCAAGCTCCTCCTTTTCCATCTCCTCTCCTTCGCTGCCATGACCACCGTTGTGCCTTCCTCCATCGGATTGAACAGGTGGCGCCTCGGCCCTCCACGACCAAATGGCGGACCGGGCGCCTGCCGAGCCATAGATAGATATCCGTGCGGATCACAGATCAATGATGATCCGTTGCTCCCCTAGTTAATGAAGATGTAACGACAAGAAAGCTTGGAGGACAATTCTCATGAACAGATCAGACAAGTTTGTGTTTCCCAGATAAGTGTTTTGTTTAGAGACGGATATGCAGCATTCCTGCTAAAAGAGCGTATCTAATCTATGAAACACGCTGCTGATGCTTCCAGACTCCTTTACTTGAGTTACACTCTCACATCTACAGTAAAAATGTCGGTTTTTTTCACCCGTTATTTCAGAAAAACTTCATTTTGCAACACAACAACCTAAAATACCAAACTACTCACCGCAGAATTAAAAGTCAAAGTCCTAATTTTTTATTTTATTGTTTTAATCTTTTATTTCATTCACAATGTATAAAATAAACACAAACAAATACAGGATACATTAACATATTGAAAAAAAAAACATTTGAATGAAAAGGAGCAGATAGAAGAAAAAATCTTATGATTTTTGCCCCTTTTTACGAAATAAAATTATCCGTCAAACAAACAATATAACCTCAGTCACTTTCTAATATTTTCATGTCTAATCTTTGACATTATAATTCACCTTTTCATAATTACTAAATACATTAGATTTTATACATTTTTTAAATATAGCAAGTGAAGTTGATTCTTTAAATTCCTTGTTAATGGCATTCCACAATCTTACACAACTTTAATCTGGCACAATCCGAAGGTAATAATAAAACATCATCAGGGGCATGTCAGCCTCTCTAAAGTGTCTTATGTAAAAGCCAAAGCCTCCTGGTTGAGCTGCTGTGGCCCCCAGACTCTGGACCCCCCCCCCCCCCCGAGATCGGAGGACTCTGTGGTCTCCTTTAACCTCACCTGTTCAGGTTTTGGTGTGACCTTCATCACCGCTTTCTCCTTATTCTGCTCTTATTCCGCCTTTCCCGGGATCCACTGAATTCCCTCTCTCCTATTCATTTTCTCCCTTTTCTTACATTGTTTTCATCAGAATTAATTTTTTTTTCACATTTTAAACAAATTTTAAACATTTTCTAAATCTGTTTATACTTGATTTTTTAGTTTTTGCGAAGCGCCTCGTGATTTTTATCTTGAGATATAGAAAAGATTGTTTTCTTTCTTTCTTTCTTTCTTTCTAAAACTCGTCTTACCTGTCCAATAAAATGGTTCAACAGGATTGATGAGCTGTTGGCTCGTCCAAAAAGAGCTTGAATATATTTTAATTATAGCTTCAACCTCCTTAATCTTCCTTATTTCTGTTACCCTTCAAGTCTCTGTTGATTCAGTTATTACTTATTTGAGCAGAAACACTCAAAAAGTTTGTTTCCAAATAACTGAAAAATCCTTTTCATACACTTTTTATCTTGCTGTGGATCTGGAATATTAGAGCGTTTTCCAAATTTCCTCCTCTGGTTTTCCAGTCAACCACCGCAGCGCTGACTCCTCCACCAGGAACAGCCACACCTTTAACTGCCGCATGTTGGTCAACCCCCACGCTGACGGCGAGGCCCGGCTGACCCCGGATCAGCCGGACGCGGCGCAGCAGAAGTACGAGACCATGCAGTGTTTTGCTGTTTCTGAACCGAAGTCCATCAAAGAGGAAGGTGAAGGTAAACATTTCCTTTCATCTGCTGGATCCTTCAGGCGGAGGACTCGTGCCGGTATTCCGCTCTGTTTGGATTTTTCCCTCTTTGCATCAGCGTTTTGGTTTGTTTTGGATACGTTTCCGTGTATTTTTCGATCTCTTAATAATTTCCACGGGGTTGCTTTTCCGCTGCTCTGTGGAGTTTTTGTCGTCTTCTTCATCTTTCTGTCCCGTTGTGATTTTCTGTCACTTTCCCATCAGTCTTCCCAGCCCCGCCCTCCGAGTCTCCCGTGTCCTGTCCTCCTTCCATCACTTCTCTCCACTTTCCCTCCCTTCCACTGGGAGAGCCTAATTAGTGTGTTGTCAGCTTCCCATCTAATCCAATCACACACACATGCACACGGAGGAGAAGACTGCATCTGCCTCTAATTTTAGACGTCTGACAACCAGACACCGTCTTCGGCCCGAGGAGGATCTCTGGTGGACCGACTCGGGGCTGCAGCCTGAGCTTGTGTTGGAGCACATGTGTGGATTCTGCTAAGATTTCCACGTCTGGGATTTATTTAGGGTATTTCTTAGGAGCAATGTGTGTGAAAATGAAAAAAAAAAAAATAATAATAATAATAATCTCCATTAACTAAACAGGAAAAGGCTACATTTGATGGTGTCTCCATTAAAACCAAACGCCTTCATACGTTCAGATCTGAAGCTTGTTTTTGTTAAAAAAAACTTTCGGTAACACTTTAGTTTAGGGAACACAAATGAACCATTAATAAGCTGCCAGTTAATATCCATATTAGTGGACTGCTAAGTCTGAACTAGTGATTATTAAGCACTTATTAACAACTTATTACTAATGCCATAATTCTAACATTAACAGGCCATAAATTAAGAGTTGTATCATTCATAATGGTTTGTTAACTGAAAGTAAATGGTTTGTTGTTTATTAACACACATACCAATGAGCTCAAATCAATATGTGGCTTTTAAAGAAGTAATTCAAGGGGAACATATTCTTGCCTTTAAGTGGTTAACTAATACAGAACTACTAGTAATTAGGTAAGAACAAAATCTGACTTTAGAAAGGGGAACATTTTCTTGCTTACAAATTAAGTTAAAGTTAAAAGTTTAAGTCCCATTAGTTGTCACACACACTGATGTGTGTGCGAAATTTGCTCTCCGCATTTGACCCATCCCCTGGGGGAGCGGTGAGCTGCAGACACAACGGCGCTCGGCAACCATGTGGTGGTTTAACCCCCCAATCCAACCCCGTAATGCTGAGTGCCAAGCAGGGAGGCATTGGGTCCCTTTTTTTTTTTTAAGTCTTTGGTATGACCCGACCAGGAATTGAACCCTGATCTCCCAGTCTCGGGGCGGACACTCTACCACTAGGCCACTGAGTGGTTAATTGATTGTTGTTTAGACTCTGTTAACATGTGGAGTTTGGTGTTTATGTACATAATACCAGAACATAATATTTTTGGTTATTAATGCCGAATAACTATTCCCCTTGAATTACTTCTTTAAAAGCCACATATTGATTAGAGGTAATTGGTAGGTGTGTTAATAAGCAACAAGCCATTTACTTTCAGTTAACAAACCATCATGAATGGCTTATTTTGATAAAACTCTTAATTTATGGCCTGTTAATGTTAGAATTTCGGCATTAGTAATAAGCACGTAAAAATAGCTTAATAATGACGATCTTTGGTACGTTCTTGCTGTGTCTGATTTCGAATTCCATTTTTGGTTATTTTTTAAAACACAGAATAGGTTTATCTTTACCTTACCTTGCTTGCTGACAGTTTTGTTCGAGGCTGCAAACATCCTCAGAGCTGATGGTGGCGTCACTTCCTACTCCATTTATCTGCAGCAGAGGACGTTGTCGCCCTCTGCTGGCCGCTGATCTCACATGATGCAGTCCTATGCACGATCCAATGTGTAGACCCCATCGTCTCTGTTCATAGTCCCGCATCCACGTCTCCTTATCTCTATGGCTTCCTTTATCCATCGTTTGTATTTCTGTTGTTCGCTGTTTGTGATCCTTGTGTTGTCCCAGCAAGCAAGGTAAAAAGAAACCTTTTCTGTGTTTAAAAAAAAATGAACCAAAAATGGAATTAAAAATGACTGATTCAGACTTAGTAGTCCACTAATAAGCATATTAATTGGCAGCTAATTAATGGTTGATTTGTGTTCCCTAAACTAAAGTGTAACCAAACTTTCTTTTGATTTCATGATTAAGTCGACTCCATCATTGGAATCCTAAAACAGAAACACGGTCTGATGTTTTAGTGACGAACTTGCGACATTTTGGAAACTTTTATGCTAAACCCTAAAAGTATTTCCACTATTAAGTCTCCTCCTGATTTATTATTCTAACGGCTCTTTTATGAGATTGTTTTCAGTCAATAACAGAATTATTTTGTGCAAATTTAGATTTCCAGTCATGTCTCATTTGTGTGGCGAGAAGAGTTCCTGTGAAGGAGAGGCCGGCGATGCCGGCGTACGAGAGCTTTACCACACGGCAGGACCTTCAAGGTAGGTCCAGACCATGGGGTGTGCAGTCTGTGGTTCTGGGGCCGCTCTTTGCTGCTTTTCTCCGGTCCTGTCTCTATGACGGAGTGCTACTGATATCATAAACAGGCTGGCCAGTTTGCTGTAACCTGATCTGCTTGTTCCTCAGACGGTGTGATATTTACTCTGAAACCCATCTGTTATTTAAACACATCTGAGCAAAAAGATGAAGAACAGTAAAAAGCAGTTTTACACACAGATTAAAATAACTTCTACAAAACGATGGCAAATTATTCTGACTACAGTCAGAACTAGAAATAAAGAAACAACTCGTTACTAAGTTTTAATCTGATTATTTATAAGGACATTTATTTTGGAGGGGTAGTAATACATTTTCTGCAAACGAGTCCCCACTTGGATATAACTAATGAGGACACACACATCAAATTAATAAAATCATGTAGTTCAGAGCCTCCAAAAGCAACACAGCTCATGCCCGCCTTGGTTTATCTTATTATTGAGG
Source organism: Nothobranchius furzeri (assembly GCF_043380555.1). Classification (NCBI taxonomy): domain Eukaryota; kingdom Metazoa; phylum Chordata; class Actinopteri; order Cyprinodontiformes; family Nothobranchiidae; genus Nothobranchius; species Nothobranchius furzeri. The sequence continues at coordinate 37,433,590 of NC_091751.1, forward strand.
ACACCGCTGACTTTCCCGCGCTTATTAAACGCCACCCACGGGCTCGGGGATCTCAGATAACGAGAGCGGTTTTTGAGACATCGTTTTCACACATGGATCGGCCACCACAGAGTCCAGACCTTAACCCCATTGAGAATGTGTGGCTCTGTGCAGCGGTCAGACTCTACCATCATCAGCGCTAGATCCTGGTAAACGTTAAGGCAACATGGATGGAGATAAATCTGGTGAAGCTATTTGAAACAACGCCACAGCGAATGCGTGAAGTAATCAAAGTTACCAACAAACTATTAGAGACCTGTTTAGTTGTGGCGACTTTTGTGGGCCGGACGATGTATAAAAAGGCCCCTTTTCCCTCTTCTTATATGTGTGGTTATATCTAGACCCTAAATAAAGTCAATACATTTGATCCTCATCTAACTGAAATATGTCATTTTGTTTGTTTTTGTTGACAGAATCACCCATTTAAGTCTGTAACAGTTTCCAGAACCTGTGAACTTCTTTATCAGAACAAACTGACACATTGCTGATCTCCAGCTGCTGTTTTACAAAACGTTAAAGCGAATCTCTGCAGAAGGTCAAACGATTCTCCCACTGCTTTGATCTTTTTGGGACTTTCATAACTAAAGACTGGGGTCATTTAGATTTACAGAGATAGTTTTTGCATCATTTTATAGTCTTAACTTGACTATAGGTGCATTAAACCCCACGTCTCCTTAGATCTGACTCAGGTACGGGTCTCAGATTGTGCTGCAGTATCAATAACCGTGTAGCGGTGGAAGTGTTTGACGTTACCTGGTGCTAAAACTCAGTTAAATGAAGCCTGTAAGTCTGATCTCATCGTGTCCAGGTAAGATCACGTCACTGGACACCAGTTTGCTGCGGGCATCCATGAAGCCAGGCTGGGAAGACCTGGTCAGACGCTGCATCCGGAAGTTCCACCTGCAGAGTGATGGAGACACATCCTTAGCCAAGAAACACCACCAAGAAGGTTCATAAATGATAAAAGCTTCCCGGTGATACTTTGGCGAAAAGGTGAAGTCATGGGTGAGTTTTCTAAGTGTTTTTCTGTTTGTGACCTTCCAGTGATGATGAACGGCCACGCGCTCAGCCCTCTGTACCGGTTCTCCCTGGCGGATGGCACCATGGTCTCCGCTCACACAAAGAGCAAACTGGTCCGGTCTGCAGCCACCAACGAGCCGCAGCTCTACATGTCCATGCACATCCTGCAGAGGTATCACTCGCTCCTCGCTTACACCAGTATGAAGTTCCAGGACCCTGAGCTTCCTACTACAGCCTCATGTCCCTCTCCATGTACAAACTAACCAGTGGTTAGAAAACCAAAGACCTAGTTCTCCACAGCAGACAGAAACAGCTGCATGTCCAAAGTTCTCTGCTGCAGTTTTCCACACAAAGAGACCTTTCTGTGTTTTTGTTCTTCCAGGGAAAACCAGGGAAGCATGATTTCTGACATGCCCAGTGGCCAGGAAGTGGGCAAGTCGCTGACCCCGACCAGCCTGAGTGGGACTTTTCCTTCAGCTGATGTCGGCGTCACCAGCAACACCCATCACTCCACATCAGCTTGTGGCCCCCCCGGGCGTGGTTTCGGAGCTGCATCAGGATGGGCGACCACGCCTCAGGGAAACTGTCATCCTCTGAAGCTGGGCAGCCCTTCAGCCCACGGAAACCCCAGCATCACCTCTGGGGCCCCCAGTGCCATGTTGTCACCACGCCATCGCCAGAGTCCCAGCATGGTGGCGAGCAGCAGCAATTCTAGCAGCCCTCACCTCCTCCAGCATCCTCCTGGCTCTTTTTCTCCTGCAACCGGTTTGCACTCACCACCGTCTGTGTGCAGCAGCACAGGAACCAGCCAGGGGTTTAACTCCCTTAGCGCACTGCAAGCTCTCAGCCAGGGCCACGGGATCTCTCCCATCACTGAAGAACAGCATCCAGAGTCCCCTGACCAAAAACCAGCAGCTCTCCGGAGTCCCCCACACAGCTCCAACACTGGTAACCAACTCTCCAAGAGCAGTCCCAGTTTAGAGGCTGACCTTTTTGGAACTTTTGAAGAGCAGGAAGAGTTTTTGTCATCCCAAAACCAGGATGGTGCCCTGGGTGAAGGGAAGGATGGTGATCCCGATGCCCCGGGAGGCAACGAAGAACTTGGCGATGCCTCAAACCAGCATCTAAACACCAAAAGCCACACAAAGCTGCTCCAGCTCCTCACCACTAAGCTCGAACCCTCTGATCCCTGCTCTCCTACAGAGCCCATGGGGGATGAGCAGAACTGTAAGGACCAGCTGTGTGGGGCCGGCGGGGCCGGGCATAACAACCAGTCCACCTCTCTAAAGGAAAAACATAAAATCCTCCACAGGTTGTTGCAGAACAGCACTTCGCCAGTAGAGCTGGCCAAGCTAACAGCTGAGGCTACTGGGAAAGACCCTGCTGGTTCAGAGTCTGCTTCTGGGGACAGCATGGCTGCTCTCAGCGAACTCTGCACCAAACAGGAGCCGGGCAGCCCCAGAAAGAAGGACAATGCTCTGCTTCGTTATCTTTTGGACAGGGATGATAGCGGCATTCTAGACAAAGCCATCAAGATGGAACCTGCCGAACGACTGAAACTCGCCAGCATTAAGACGGAGAAGCAGGACATGGGGTTTCATTTGCCAGATCAGGTACGAATTTCTTAGTCATCGTGAAAATCTTTCCAAATGTTAGTTTCAGTTGAACCTGTGTGTGTTACACTTTTACACTTGTCCTACTTTTCTAAAGCTAAAATCCAAGAAAAGTGCCAAATTCAGTCTAATTTAGCAAAAAAAGGGCTAAAAACAAACATTCAAATCATAAATCTCACTCCCCAGCTACTAAAATCAGACAAAAATAGCCTAATATAAACAACGACACATGAAACTGTCTTTTATTTTTATTTTTTTTTACTAAAACCTGGTGGAACACAGAATGAGCAACGTTCACTAGCTCAGCACGATAGGAGCAGATTAATGTTGAGTAAAAATGAACTTCTCAAGGCTGACTTTTGGAATGAGTTTCTGACGGCATCACATTTAGAATATTATTATTATTAATCAGAGGAGCTGAAAAAGCCCAAATCATCAACCGTCCACTGCCATGCTTGATAGTTGGAATGAGGTCTTTGTGCTGATTTTCTGAGTTTAGTGGAAAACCACGAGTCAGTGTGTGTAGCTCAAGTTCACTGCTTTAGCTAGGTGTTTCCTTTCAGCAAGTGGTGGGAAAAGGCTTTTTGTTTCAGTGTAATAAAGATCATTAGAATGTCACTGTTAGCGTGTGTGTGTGTGTGTGTGTGTGTGTGTGTGTGTGTGTGTTCAAAACCCTCTTGCTCTTTCCCTTTGTTACACAAGAAGACAATAATAATATTTTCTAACACATATTTGAGTGTTGAAGCACACCTGCTGCAGTTATTAGTTTATTTTTTAGGTTTTACTTTTTGGTTTTTGTAAAACTGACCTCCAGATTCAGTTTTTTTTCTTGGATCTTTAACTAAAAACAGGACGTTTCAGACTGTTTTATGCAGCGTGAGCTCTAAGTGGTGCACTCACAGAAGGAAACCTGGTTGTTGTGGTTGCTCTCAGGCCTCGGAGCTGGAGGACCTGCTGGATGACCTGCAGAGTGATGACCAGCAGCAGCACCTGTTCCCCACCCAGCCTCCATCCTCTTCATCTTCCTCATCAGCTGTGCCACCTGGCTCTTCTGTGGATAAGCAGACCATCATCAGTGACATCCTGCAGATGAACGACAGCAGCAGCTCCCCCAGCCAGCACAGAGCCTTCCCCCCCCTCTGCCCTGCGAGTACGGCTGGTGTTTTGATCGTTTTGCAGCCTGAGAGTCGTTTTAGTTGATCAAATCTTGAACCGGTTTCTTTCAACATGTTTGTATTTTGGTCCCGGCAGGTTTTAACGGCGCCAGACTGGAGCAGCCGAGTCAAGGTGCTCCTCCAGTCAGGAGCATGTCTCTAGATGGCAGCATGGGCACAAGTCCCACCAGGTCTTTCCCCCCTCAGCACAGGAACAAAGCTCCCTACTCCTTACTACAGCAGCAGCAGCAAGGCATGATGGGAACTCATTCCATCATGAGCAACCAGGCTGGGATGGCCAACACAGGTCAGGCAGAACTAGTGGTTTTATAAGTGTTTTTATTTCCTCGATTCGGAAATGATGTCAGATTTCATTGTTCTATCAGGCATCCGGGGCTCCATGCAGCAAGGTTGGGGTCCCCAGGGGTCATTAGGGTCCCCTGTGGGGCCAATGATGGGGCAGGGGGTTAGTCGCATGGTCCCCAACATGAACCACCCCCTCGCTAGAGGCGGAGCACCACCTGCATCCAGAGCCATGGCCAACATGGGGATGATGGGAACCGGTGCGAACACAAGCTAAAGTCGTCGCTAACATGGCGTGTGCTGATTCTGATCGTGTCTGTGCGTCTGTTTCCCGTGTAGACCTGGACATGTTGGCCCCTCCCTACCACCCTCAGCAGGCGCCGCCCAATCAGACGGCTCCGTGGCCCGACCGGATGATGATGGATCACTATGGAAACCAGAGCAGGTTTGGATTTCAGCTTTTGGGAAGAGTTGGTTTGAGCTGAGTTAAGCGTGACTATACGTTACCTCGCAGGCCGCTGTATGGCGTTCCCCATGAGGACAGTTGCTGTGGTTCGGGGCCTGAAGGCCAGACAGATGAGGGTGCTCTGCTGAATCAGCTGTGCTCCGTACTGAAGGACTACGAGGGTCTGGAGGAGATCGACAAGATGCTGGGAATCCCCACACTGGCAGGACAGGTGAGCTTCCTTCTTCTGATTGACCATGCCTGCATGCCTTGTGTACATCACAGCTCTAAAACCCCTCTGTCCCCCTACAGGGCCCCCTGTCAGACCAGGACCAGTACTTGGGCTCCTCAGAGCCTCCACCCAGCCTGAAGCCTCCCCTCTACAGTCAACACTACGGTGGGCCGCAGAGCTATGGTGGTATGCCTCCAGACGGCGGGTATCCTGCTCCGTCCATGGGCCACATAGGGTCCCAGAGGATGGGACCTGCAGGTTACCACCCCATGATGAGGATGCCTGGTGGCGTCGGACCTCGGCCCCCTGGCATGAGACCTGGGGGGTCCAATTCAATAGTCCCACCTCAGCCCAACAACCTGAGGCTCCAGCTGCAGCAACGACTCCAGGCCCAGCTGGTAGGTGGCATCAGACTTTTTTCTTACCAACCTGTTCTAGTTTTTCTCCTGCTGGTGATGATAAAACATTAGAGACCGCCATAAGAGGTTTCCATGAGTGAAAATCATGCGACGGTAAAGTGAACATCAAAATATGAGTCAGACTAAACAGAAAGGAACAGTTTTTAGTTTAAAGAGATTCAACTTTCCACCTGAAATCTTAAAACTCCTGAAAACTTTACTTCTTATTAAGAAATGTCTTTCATGGTACTAGTCAGCCACTTCGAAGAGGGATCCACACACACCCTTTTGTCATCAGAACCTTTTGACCTCTTTTGAGTGCATATTTTGTGAGTGAGTTCAGGCTGTCCCCTGGTGGAGGAAGTAGGTTTAACAGTTTGAAAATGATCAGATCATTTAGACTTGAAAATCAGATAAAACGTCAAAATAAAAGTAAATGTCAGGATTACAAAACAAACCAGGAGTTCACGTATCAGAACCCATCTCAGCTTCATAATCAGGTTTAAGCCATTTATTATAAAAGAACAGTTAAGACCAGTGTTGGGAGTAACGCTGTTTAAATATAACGGCGTTACTAACGGCGTTCTTTTATAGGTAACGGAATAATCTAATTACTTTTCCCACCGTTGCAACGCCGTTACCGTTACTGGGGACGGAAGGTTGTGCGTTACTATGTGCTTGTCGAACGTTGAGCAGCAGTGTGAGGCTTTCTGACCGCCACACTTCAGCTGCAGCCAGGGAGAGAGAGGTGTCGGTAACGCACTTACAAACACGATGATGACTGGCCGGGTGGGCGGAGACCCTCAGTGTTCTCACTGTCTCAGTCACTGCCTGCTGTAGACCCAACAGAGCAGTGATGTGAATAACGCCGTTTAAAATAACCACGTTAATAAAAAATAAAAAAACTTTCTGTAATGAGCAAACTAATTAATTACCGTCTTCTTTTAACAAAACAATCGTTTCTGTTACTGATAAGAAAATGCGTGCGTTAAGCAGCCCGGTGTGTTGAAGCCGTCATCAGCTGATCAGGAGCTAAAGAGGTAGATGTTTTCATCCAAGCGCATCACGGCCCGTGAAGAACGAGGAAGACGTGATGAATATCTACAGCTGCAGGTGGGAATCTGCAGCAGCGAATCTGCGGGTCTGCAGCCGTGCCCTTCTTAGCGTGACAGCGGGATGTCCCGAAGGTCCGCTCACCTGTTCACCGCTCAGACGTCCCGATCTTCTACCTTCCTAGATGATCCAGCTGTAACCTGTTTCTGATCATGTCTTTAGTCCCGCTGTAACACTGATGCACCAGTCCCAGACGTCATGGAGCTCAGGTGTTATTAGAACTACCTGTGTGTGTTTACCACCCAGCTTCAGCTCTTCTGTGGTTGGGTCTGACCCAAGTTAGTAAATGTGAGTCCTCCATCAGGCTTGTGCCTCTTCTAGTGTCTTTTTAAAGGATTTTATTTATTTAACCATTACTAGATTAGCAGCAACAGAAATGCTGCTAAAACACACAATTATGTGAAGCTAGAGAAATTAAAACGCTGTGCAAAATTACATTTATTTCTGTAATTTAACTAGACTGAGAGACCATTTAAAGGCTCGGGAACCTTTACAGGTGTTTCTATTTGCAATTTTAAATTTTAACTGATTGGGGTCTTGTTAAATATCACACAGTGACCTTTTAATAGTCTAGATAAGTGTAATGTTCCTGTTAGTAGTCCCTCCTGTTAAGTGCTTATTTATTTAAATTATTCTGGGTTTATAAAAAACATTTGGACATACATTTTATTATGTTCCAGTCATTAGTCATTTATTTCACTATTGTAATAATTCTTGTATGCTTTAATGAAAAAAGTAACTAAGTAGTTATTTTTCTTGGTAACTAGTTACTTTTATAATCTTGTAACTCAGTTAGTAACTGAGTTATTTTTTGACAAAGTAATCAGTAACTATAACTAATTACTTTTTTAAAGTAACGTTCCCAACACTGGTTAAGACGTCAATCTGCAGAATTATATCTGATCAGCCAACTTTTGCAAAGTATTATTAGACACCAGATCTCTTGCATAATAATGCATATATGTATTGTATATTTAGTAGGTGTGTATTGATTTGCTTCTACATAACATAAAAGTATCACTGCCCTGAATGCCAGTAGTGGGAGGAGAGTTACGCTATTCATCTCAACCGAATGTAAAGATTTCTGCATTTATTTTAGCTTTTAAATGCAAATTTCTGAATTAAAGGGCTTGCTAAGACTATGTTAACCAGGTTTGTGTTCTGTATTCACCAAATATATTGTTAGAAATACACAGGGACTTCATTAACTCCAGGATTTGAAAATATAAAATCCTGGACAGAAAATACAACAAATGTCAAATCCATCCATTTTCGGCCGCTTATCCGGGGTCGGGTCACGGGGGCAGCAGCCTAAGCAGGGAGGTCCAGATTTCATCTCCCTAGCTACTTGGACCAGCTCCTCCAGGGGAATCCTGACGCATTCCCTGGCCAGCCGAGAGACATAGTCCCTCCAGCGTGTTCTCGGTCTTCCTTTAGACCTTCTCCCAGTAGGGCTTGCCTGGAAAACCTCACCAGGGAAGCGTCCAGGAGGCATCCTGACCAGATGCCTGAGCCACCTCAACTGGCTCCTCTCGATGTGGAGGAGCAGCGGATCTACTCCGAGCCCCTCCCGGATGACCGAGCTTCTCACCCTATCTCTAAGGAAGAGCCCAGCCACCCTGCATTGGACCACAACAAACCGGTACAACGCCCACATCACTGCAGACGCAGCACTAATCCACCTATCGATCTCACGCTCCAGCTTTCCCTCGCTCATGAACAAGACCCTGAGATACGTAAACTCCTCCATTTGAGGCAGGACCTCATTCCTGACCTGGAGAAGGCCTTCTACCCTTTTCTGATTCAAGACCATGGTCTCAGATTTAGAGGAGCTGATTCTTTTTTGACCAATTTAACTCTTTGAAATAATTGATGTTGTACCATCCTCTCTAATCCTGTTTGTTCTCTAACGTCTGATTTTCTGTCACTCAGAACCGTCAGCCAGTGGTAACCCAGATGGGTGCAGTCTCCAACATTAATCCACCTCTAAGGTCTAACGTACCCACCCAGGTCAGCTGCTCTCACCTGTAAACACACACACACACACATCTCTCTCTCTCTCTCTCTCTAAACTTGGTAGATTTTGTGAATTTTTTTCTGCTGCAGGGGAATCTCAGCGCCCAGATGCTGGCCCAGCGTCAGTACCTCAGCAACCATCTCCGCCAGCGTCAACAGCAGCAACAGCAGCAGCACGTACACCAGCAGCGTGCCATGATGATGCGTACGCCGGGCATCAACCTGCCACCCAACATGCCCAGTGGGGGTGCTGCTCCCACTCCGATGCCCATGGGCGGCACCAACCCACGGGTACCACAGAGCAACATTCAACGGTTTCCCTACCCAGCCTCCAGCTACGGTACCGGCCTGCCCTCTCCTCCTCCTCCTCCTCCTCATCCCGGATCCTCCAGCCCCTTCTCCTCCCCTGTCTCCCCCAGTCATCTCCTGGCAAGCCAGGGCATGATGGGAAATTTAGGTGGGCAGTACAGTGGTGTAATGAGCCCGTCATCACAGCACAGTGCCTTCCAGTTCAGCAGCTCAGGTCTGTGTGTTCTTCATGGAGGATGTGGTTCTGCCATCACAAATCTCTGAATCTGCTTTTCTGTTTATTTTCATTTACTGGATAAAAGTAAATCTGAATGAGGAAAAAACACCTGTAGCAGCTTTTTTATTGCTAGTCGACTATTGGTGGCAATTTGCTGCATTTACCATTCTCACCGTAAAACTGTCTTTGGTTTTTGTGTTCCCGCCCCTGCAGGAATGAGCCAGCAGCACCAGGACCCGGCGTCGTGCTTTCCATGTGGGGCTGCCACTCCTCAGAGCCCCCTGCTGTCCCCCAGGATGGGGCAGGGTCAGAACCCCATGATGCAGCAGAGCCATGTCCAAACCCAACCCCCGACCACTAACCAGGGGGGTCCCCCCAGCTACCAGCCAAGCACCGACCTCAATGGGTGGTCTCAACCTGCAAACATCTCCACCAGCAACAGGTAGCAACAGATTCTGATGTTACATCTCTAATCAGATACTTTCTGAATGCTTACGAATCAGCTGGTCTTTTCCCAGTGTGTACCCCCAGCAGTCCCAGTCCCAGTACTCCACACAGCTCAGTGGTGGGATATACAACAGCTGCACCATGAACCTTGGAGGCTCCATGTCAGGGCAGATGGGCGAGCAGGTAAGCTTCCATGGCCGTGTTGCTTTTCCACGCCTCAGCTGACCAGAAACAGTGATCTAGTTTTTCTTTATGTTGTTGCTGCAGCTGACTGACAGCAGCCTCACCCTGGAGCAGCTTGCAGAAATCGACATGTTGACCCAAGAGAGCGACGTCAATTCTGTGAGGAAAACTCTGTTTTAAGGATTTGATTTGATTTGTGTTTTATGACCAGACAAACACCTGCTGGGTTTTAGTCCAGCTCAATGTCAGAAGTCTGAAGTCCTGTTTGGCTTCTATTGTCCTAAAAAAAAGCTCTGCTGATCTTTACAGATGAATAATGGCTCTGTTGGAAGACCTGTTGCTATAAATGACATGAAGGAAACTGTTCGTTACACCTGGAGATGACTCTAGGCTCTTATAAGAATGGAGTCCCTCAGGGCTCACTGTTCAGTAGAGTTGGGCATCGAGCATCGATTGGAACCGATTCCAACTGTTCATTTTCCCCGGAATCGCTTAAAGTTTTTGTTTATTTTTTCGATTCCTAGAATGCCGACCGGAAGAGGAATCCGCGGCCGATCTCCATGAAAAATAAACGTGATCTGCAAATTATGATCAAAGCTTTTCAGCTGATCACACCAGCTGTCTGTGTGCAGCACGAGTCCCTCCTCCCCCCACCCAGATATAAACAAACGTGTCTGCCGAACTTTTACTCCGTAATGTAAACTTTAACTCCTGCAGCGTAGAGGAAACTTGTTTAAGTACGTCAACACGGTGGATTTAATAGAAGCTTTAAAGAACAAACTCTGGATGGTGTGAGGTGAGTTAGTCTCACTGCAGAAATAAAAACACACACAGAGCGTCAGCAGTCAGACGCAGCCGCTCACCAACACGTGTGTATGTGTGTGTGTGTGTGTGTGTGTGTGTGTGTGTGTGTGTGTGTGTGTGTGTGTGTGTGTGTGTGTGTGTGTACCTATGGTGTGAACCAGTTGTTAATAGCTGGCCTAAGACTTTCTGCCTCTCTGTCCTGTTTGCTCCGGTTGAAAGACACCCAAAACCACACCCCCTTCACGTGGTCACACAAACACACAAGTTTGCTGTGTGTGTTTGTGTGGTTTTCATGCAGTGTCTGTTTACGAACACATTTGACTATCGCAGAATTGTATTTGCTGGTCGGTTTCGCGCCAAACCGGCCCGCCAAGTTGTCCGACTTAGCCCTTTGAAGCCTGCTGCTGCCGAGATGATGGCGGGCAGCTCGTGGAGCAACGCTCGGATGGCAGGGAGCGGTGTGGAGGTAGCCTGGAGAAGGGGGTTCAGGTCCCGTTTGGGAGCCCGAAGGTCTGCAGCCTCCGAGGACATCTGTGAGGATCCCGCGCAGCTGGGCTGCTCCGTGTCAGAGCAGGTTCCGCTGGTTCCAGGCGGGCATCAAAGAAGTCCATGGCCTCCTCCAGTGGGACAGTGTCGGATGCCGCGAATTCGCCCTCAGAGATGGTGGTGAAGTAATCCACACGCCGGAGCTTCTCGGCCACCGGCAGGAGCTCGCAGAAGTGGCAGGCAGCCTGAGGTGTAAGGATGAGGCTGGCGTGTCTAGGCCCAAGGCAGATGTCGCGTCTGGCATGGAGGTCACCGGGCATAATGTATGCCGTGTTGCAGGACTGGCACAGTCTGACTGCTTCGCTCGTCATGGTGTAGTAGTAGTCAGGTCTGTTGAAGAACTAAATGGAGACGATCCTTGGTCCTCATACCTCTTTATAGGACCAGGGCCCACCTGATAGGCGGGAGTACATTAAAGCTCTTCAGTCATTGGTCGTTGTCGGGGACTAACTCCCAATAGACTAGGCATAAAGGGCGGAGCCATACGACATAGAACTTCTCTGGTCCCATCCCAGTAAGGAGCCAGGTGGCTCACATTAGAGTGATTGCTGGGTGGCGTGAGTCATCTAATAAAAGGCAGCGGCCTGCTTTTTCAGCAGGACAGCTTTGGTATGGCACTTCAGGTGCTGGGGTAATGAGAAACCCCAACTGCTAGCAGCGATTGTAAGTACTCTCCCTCCTGTGTTGTGTGGCATTAGCTAAAGCTTGTTGCTCCATCTTAATGTGTTTTGTATCGTGTGATCGCAGACTGGAGCTGCACATGCTGTTACAGCATTAAACTGCACCCAGGTACTCCTAATCAGTTCTCTGCCCATGTGTGTGTGGCAGCCGTTTTAAGGCTGATCTGACTCAGCCGCGCTATGACCGTAAGTCTTTGCCTCTGATTGGGGAGGGTTGTACTGATTCAGGGGGACCATGCCAGTCTGTTTGCACTGTGGCTGCCCGTCTGTGTGCCGAGAGCTGCTGTTACATGCAGCGGTGCCACCCAGAATAGCGGAGCGTTTGACGGCGTCTGCGGTGCACTGGCCCTCCTGCTGCTCCATCTCGTCATCCCGCCGTGACCAATCTCATCTCCAGAGCCGGTTGTGGGCCCAGAAGACTCCTCACTGCTGTTCTGTCCGTATGGATTTGTTCCACATACAGGATTGGTGTTAATTGTTGGGCGTTGGACGCCTGGTTGCCGGGGCAACCACTAGTGAACCCCGAGCTCTTAAGCTCAAACATCATGTTTTTAGTTTAGATATTTAATAAAGAGTTGCTGTACTACAACTGTATCATCTGTTCCCTCTGTGATTTTTTTTTTACCTACGGGCCTTCTACCCTTCCCTGGAGCGGTTAACCCAGGGCGGCGTTGTTGCAACCACCTTTTTAAACATTTATTCCTTTATCACAACTACCTCTTGCCACAATAGAATTAAAATTCATGTTGAAGTTAAGATTATTTAATCAAGTAGGACCTGTGGTTAGCTAGCTCATGTAAAACATGTCATGTCTTCAAAGATTTGGAATCGGAATCGTTCAAAATCAAACTATGCCCAACCCTACTGTTCAGCCCATGTTATTTTTCAGTTACTGTGATCTGAGTTTTCTTAAGGGTTATGAAAGCCAAAGTTCATAATTATTGCTGTAACTAGACATTTTCCAAGAAGGCATCTATTTTAGCTTGATTAATAATTATTATTTTGTCCCACAGCGTTTCAGCCACAGCTCCTTTGTTTACTTCCTAATGAAATGAATGTAGGTTTTATTGATAACGTCTTTCTGATTATTATTTTTGTTTTGCAGAATTTCTGCTGACCATGACCATGGTCAGGAGGAGGGAACTAGGGACCTGTGTTGGAACGCTGGAGCCCACTCGAGCGTGAAGATGCCGAAGGGAGTGCGGCTCCTGTCGGCCCACTTTAAGGCACAACAGATGAAGGAAAAACCGACACATGCAAACTCTGATCTGCAGTCATTTCCTGCTTCATATTTTATGCAACAAAAGTCAGAAACTACAGAGAACCAGAAAAACACAGTTGTACAATAATCTCAGAGGAGAATGTAGTTTCTGATTCAGGGTTTTGTGGGACACGTCTCTGGCAAACCATCAGTTTGTGCTTTACAGTATTTATCTGTACGGTGTTCTGTAGAAACTCGCACATGGTGCTAAATCAGCGGAGTCGAGCTGCTTTAAAAACAAACAAAAAGCAGATTTTTCATATTTACTCCAAATGAAGCAAGTCTCACGGACCTGGAAAACTTTTACTGATGTCTTTAGGAACTTACACATTTCCTTCAGATTTTTTATTTAAGTTATTATGTTTAGTTGAATTCCACACACCAGCATCTTACTGTTCGCTACCATTTTGTACCAATTAAACAAAGCAGACACACCCTCATCATTTGCAATATGTTTGCAATCACACACTGGATTACTATCAGTAAATATTACTGGCACTTATTTAAACCTATAAGAAAATAATAAACACTGGAATTTGGAGCAAATTTGAACAGGTTCCAGACCAAGAGCTTTTCTTTTGAAATGTGAGGTTCGGGACCTTTTTTAAATAAAATAAGTTGATGTGTTTTTGTTTTTTTGCAGTAAATCAATCTCTTGAACTGTTTTTAAAATCTTGTCTCTGGTTTTTTAACTGAGGTTGTTGCCATTTGGGGCTATTGATGTCAGAAGTGAGCGTTTTTAGTCACTTCACGGCCACAATCAAAGCAACTAAATGTGATCTTCTGAAGCAGGGTATAATTGTGCGTGTGCGTGTGCGTGTGTGTGTGTGCGTGTGTGTGTGTGTGTGTGTGTGTGTGTGTGTGTGTGTGTGTCTACTGAAACGTAGAGGTGATTGAAGGAAAAATCTGTTTGTAAACAAACAATGTAATGGTTCTATTTTAGAGCCAGACTGATGACAACGGTGACAAAATTCTATATAAATATATATACAAAAGTATTTTAGTTATTTATAGTTTTGAAGACGTTTTAGAGATTATTTGTATGAAAAAATCCAGTTTATCTTTCAGAAAATCTCATTGGTACTCATTGATGTTGATTGAAAATTAATATATTTGAATTGCTGTAGTAGACAGGAAATGTGCCCCTATTTAATGATTTTGAATAAAGATGAATGTGTATAGATGGTCTCATTCATTTGTATTTAATCCCTTTTCCCAAAGTGGTTTTGGTGTTTGTTTGTTTTATCCACCTTTAAGGCGCAGAAGTGAATGGTAAATGACCTGTATTTTATATAGTGCCTTCTAGAGTCCTGGAACCCCCCAAGGTGCTTTACAACACAGTCATTCACCCATTCCCACCCTGGTGGTGATGATCTACACTGTAGCCACAGCAGCCCTGGGGCACATTGACAGAGGCACCACCTGTCCCTCCGACCACATCCAGCAGGTAAGGTGGGTTAAGTGTCTTGTCCAAGGACACAATGACAGTCTGGGCTCAAACCTGCAACCTTCCGATTACGGGGCGAGCACTTAACTCTTGTGCCACCATGGCCTCGTGCATCTTTTATCTGTTGGATGAAGGACAAACGCACAAGTTTAGGTCTTCACTATAATCTAGAGCTGAAATTTGACTAAAAGCATGATTAATGTGGCCGTGGCCGACGTCACATGTGCACAGGCTGCAATAAAATCAACTGAGATTTGATTATTGAACAGGCAATATAAGAAAACTGTTTACTTTCCAAAGTTGGCAGTTCGGATAGCATTCTGCACCTCTGTGACAATTTTGGTGGATTCTTTTTCCAGGAACTGACAAACATTCCTGCTGGTGATCATTAGCAGTGTTAGCGCCAGGGACAAATAATAATACAGCACACTCCAACATGCCAACTAGACTCTTGCCTGCACTAATATTTAGACCAGGGGTGTCCAAACTTTAAAGCCGAGGGCAAAACCTGTTAAGTTTAGGCTCCTCGTCAACCTTAAAAGTTTTCTTTTTTATTTAAAAATCATTTTAAGGTCAATTTTTTTTTCATTTTAGTGCTCTAAATATGTCCAAAACATTCTTATTAGTAATAATTTGAACATAAACATTGTTCAGTTTCAGTGGCGATCTGCATTAACAGCTAACTGAGGTGTTGCAGAATATATGTATATATATATATATATATATATATATATATATATATATATATATATATATATATATATACACACACACACATTCAATTCAAAAATTCTTTATTAATCCCAGAGGGAAATTGATTATACATGCATACAGTACAGACCAAAAGTTTGGACACACCTCATCCAATGTGTTTTCATGACCATGGCAATTTACCAAGGGGCCAACGAGTGCTAAACACCTCTGGGGACTCCTTCAAGACTGTTGGAAAACCATTTCTGGTGACTTCCTCTTGACGCTTAAGAGAAAACCAAGCGTGTGCAAAGCAGTAATCAGAGCAAAGGGTGTTTTTTTGAATAAAATAGAAAATAAAACATGTTTTCAGCTATTTCACCTTTTTTGGTTAAGTACATAACTCCTCATGTATTCGTTCATAATTTTGATGCCTGCAGTGAGAATCTCCCAATGTAAATGGTCATGAAGATAAAGACAACACATTGAATGAGAAGGCGCATACAAATTTTTGTCCTGTACTATATATATATATATATATATATATATATATATATATATATATATATATATATATATATATATATATATGGGGCTGTGCAGAGACCTTTGAAGGGGCGGGTGCTCAAAGTAAAAAAAAAAAAAAGAGCACATATAGAGCAAATTTTTTAAACAGATTTAAGATCCAACAAGTTTGAAAATTCTGATAATGAGATCCTTGGGTTCTAACAACAATATAAACTAGGAAAAATATGCAATTTAGTGTCATTAATTGAAGGTAATGTTAGTTCAGAAATAATTGCTTTAGTTTTTAAAACTGACTTGTATCTAGGGATGTTACAACCATTTGTCCAAGTTGTTCGATTTTTGATTATCTTCCAATACTGAGTCCTGTTCCGATACAAGGGAGTAATGCAATGTGTTACAAAAAAAAAGAAGATAATGGAAGAACACACAAGTTGTCCTTCTGTCAGTATTTGTTATTTTACTCATTTAGCCTTAAAAGCCACTCATTCAGGAAGTACATTGAACAGTATTCCAAGATTCTAAATAATTTGTCATTGCACATGTGCACAACAACACTGACTTTGCGCTCACTAAAGACAGCTCATATAAGAGGTGGTGAAATATGAGTAAAAAAAAAAAAAGTAGAATACATGCAACCATGTGAAGTTATCCAGTGTGATCTGCAGCTCTGTTGGCTGGGGTCTTTTCCTGTCTGTAGGAAATTCCTGATCCAATTCCATGATCTCATTCTGAACTTCACCCTAAACCTGAGAGCTCTGCTACCAACCTAACAACATCCTTTACACAATATCAGACTGGATACCACCTTCTCTCCTTATGAGGGCACACACACACACATGCACACCTCTTTTAACTTCTATTCATTTTAGTGACTCCACCATGCCTAACTCATACCCTAACCCTAACTAATGGAGTTCTACTCCTAACCCTAATTTAAACTAATCTAAACTAAAGGTTAATTCACACCATACCTCTAAAACACATTTTAGGATAGTCAACATTGTGTGGACCAGCAAAATGTCCCCACAACATAAAATTGTCCCCATGTTACAGTAAATATTTGTCCACTTAAGCATATTAAGACAAGTACACACACACATTCACACAGAGTTGACATTTCATACCATTTCCAGAATACTGCACATACTATTCCATAGGTTTTCTTCATGGTGCTGATTTCCCTCATTATTTATTTCTAGTGTTATAATAACAATGTAAAAGTTAATAATTAAAATACATAATAAAGTAATAAAACACATGTATTTATTCTCATATTCACTTTGAACCATGTCTTCATGGGCGGGAGAACATTCATCACACGTTTAACCCTCTATGACCAGAATTATAACTGGACCACCCTGTATATTTTTTTGTGCTATGGCTGTAAAATTGTAATAAAAAGTGCTAAATGTGTGTAACTCAGTAAAAATGCAGCTTAAACGTATAAAAAATAATAATTAAATGGATTTGAATTTTTTTCATATTTATTACTGAACAGGAACTTCAAAAGGACTAATTTCAAATAAACTATTTAAATTCTGAACGGTGTTACAAAGCATGAACCCTGGCCTCATGTTGACCAGTTTATGACTGTTTCTATTTTCTAAATTCCTGACTGCAGCCCTGTCAGTGACCACAGGTGGGTATACCTCTGGTTCAGAGAATGGCATGGAGTAAAATAAATATGAGGCAACATAAGATAACACTCATTCATTCAGGACTGCAGATGTGAATTAGCTTCACGCTAAGTCTGGTACAATGCATCACATTTCAATATTTATGTTTAATACTGTACATGGCCCTTAAATAAACATTCATCACAACTAGCTACATTCCTACCAGCATTATAAAGATCAGTAAGCCACATAAAAGGTAATAACATGTGAAAGTTAAACATTTCATGACATAAACTTAACTAATAAAATTCTGCACCGATATGAATTTCTATTTTCAGCTAAATAAATATTTATTGTATATATATTAATAATGCTGGAATGAAGCTGAATCATTTAGTAAATGGTTGAGTGTTCAAATAAAAACAAGTGTGACTGTAATCTGTCCCTCCTGTGTCACCATCTACAGAAACTTCTGGAACACCTGACCAACCAGGTGGATTTTCTGTGTGACATTTCCATAATGTTATAAAAGCTGCTGATGCAGATGATCAGATCATCTCCTCCGGGTCGTTCTCCGTTCTCCCGTCGCGGTTCGCTCCGTTTCTGTCTGTGACGCTGCAAAGCCGGTTTCTCTCTAATTGGAGTAATGTGAATTACATCATGTAATACCTCGTTAGAAAGCTCGTTTTATGTCCTTTTGAAACCGTTGGAATTATTTTAATTCGATCAGTCATTCAGAAGTTATGACGCGGAGAAACTAGAGTGAGAAATAGCGTGGTTCTTGTGTTTCTCCAGTTATCACTTCAGAAGAAGTCTCATGTTCGCTTTTTCTGATATGCTAACTGCTCGACACACACACACACACACACACACACACACACACACACACACACACACACACACACACCACAGACTCAAACCTCTGCACGTGCCTGATTTTATATATATATATATATATATATATATATATATATATATATATATATATATATATATATATATATATGTATGTATGTATGTATACACACACACACTTCGCTGTGTCCTGTTGTAGTTGTGTCCAAGGGGTCTTCAGCCAAGGTGGATGCAGGTTACGTTGTCCTGTAGGTGGGCTCAGGGGGAGCCCCAATCTGTCGTTTCAGTTCCAGTTCTAGTACCCCCTCAAATACAGCTGTCTCAGTTGTTCCATCAGGTGCTGAGAGTCGGCCCAAGTGCAGGGCCATGAGTACAACCACCAACATCAACAATGTGGTGAACCCAGCAAGCTCAAAGCAGTTCTTTATCTTATCTTGATCTTATCTTCACCGGGTTTGAAAGACGGCACCCTAGTGGTGGTCCACCCCTTTGTAGCCGGACTTCGTTACCACCCTAGTGGCAGTTGGTTGATAAGCTTGCAATGGGATCGATGAATCCAAGATGGCCTCTCAGCAATCTTCACAGTAGTGGGAGTAATGAGGAGTACTTCGAATGGACCTCTGGCTGCCCCATCTGTTTCGCTTCAGCACCTTCATCAGAACCCAATTTCCTGGTTTCACGACCTGTGGCGAACAAGCACAAGAAAATTCTGGGAGATCACAGTTGATTTTGAATTGTTTTCAGCAACAATCATCTAATATTTGAGGTAATTCCATCCAGGTAGTGTAGTAATGTGAGGAAATCGTTATCAGTCTCCCCTCCTGTTGAGGCATGAGGGAACTTGTAATTACTAGATCACGTTAGCAGGGGGCAGAGTTGTGCAACACAGTGTACAAAAAAAAAAAAAAAACCAAAACAACTAACAAAAAGCCATAATCCATGTAAAGAAATTTGAAAATAAACACTAAAAGTGATTTACATCACCTAGGAGTAACAGGAGAAACAGTAGTAAATGAGCTGTAGCAAACATTTAAATCCAATGAAATCAAAAGAATCAACCCATCTGGGAAAAAGGGAGAGCTTGTCAGCTTCCCCAAACTAATAACAAAAAAAATATACAAAAATATCATGGAGTCTACATGCTCATTGTCATTATGCCAGAAACTTTCACCTATACTGACTTCATAGTTTAATCTCTTTGCTTCCAACACTGGAATCAACTAACAACAATACCAGTCCTAATAATAAAAATAATATTTCAAATCCATATAGATTCAGTAAGGTAAGGTCACTTCAGGGTGCATCACAACGTGCAATGTCCCTCAATAATGCTACTCAAATAATGTGTAAAATTCGTCATCAGGAGATAAATAAATAAATAAATTAGAGCTACACAAGCGAATTTGGACAGCGGAATTATCCAAACAAAATAAAACTCAGTATGTTAAATTGAACAATAGATTTTTCTAAGAAAAATAAAACTCATTTGTCACATAGATTCAGCGAATGATCAAAAATAAAATAAAGGATGGTTTTTAGATACACACAACCCCAAAGGTGTTTGAAAAGATGGTAACCATTCCAGGAAGGGAAAATATGTTCTAAACAAAAGAAAAGAACAAATAAAGAAATAATTCACAATTTAAAAAAAAGTGTACTCCATATAAAAATGGTCATACTACAGGAAACTAGAAAGTGCTTGGGGAAGAACCCTAAGTTGCTAAAGGGTCAAGCAGAGGAGTCTAACTCAATGTGATTATGAACAACTAAAGGATTTATACTCAGAAAACAAAAAATAATCAAAAATTAAAGACTGACAAACGTAAAAACTGCTAGATTCATATGTAATCAGGTCATTCTCATATTAATGTGACCATCACATAGCAGTTGTCAGGTCATCATGCTACTGAGCAAATCTACTGGGCCATTCCCATCTGTACCGGGTCGGCCCGGGCCGGGTAGCCCCAGTCGGCCCCAGCTTGGCCCGGTTGATTCCACACATCCTTGTCTTAAGCCCATGTGGGCTGATTCTACCCACCAATCAGAGGCTTGCTCTAATGGAAGGTGTGAATTTGCTGTCAGCAGTGGGTGTGTTGGCCCTGGTCGGCCTGAAGCAGACCCCCTCGAGAAGAGGGCTGAGAATGAGCCTTGGTTGGCCCGGAAAAATACCAGGCCACCCAGATATGTAAACAACCTACGCTACCCGGCCCGGGCCGACCCGGTACAGATGGGAATGGCCCATAAGGGTCATTTAGAGCAAGTGTCATCTTAGTTTGTCTAGCACAGTGGTTCCCAAACTTATTTAGCCGCACACCCCCTTCTATGTCCTGACCATGTCGACGCACCCCCCAGCCCCCACATCAGGGCATGGCTATATATATATATATATATATATAATTTATATATCAGACGTCAAGCTAAACAGACAGGGTTAAAAAAATATGATTGACCTTTTTCCCCATCACTTTCATTTTTTAAATAGTAATTAATAAACATTCGATACCATTACAATTTCCTTTGATTTAGTTTTAAATAAATATTTAGAGTGCCCAGGTAGCACATAAAAAATGCAGTTTAACGGTTTTCTTAAAGTAGGAACGTTTAACCTGTGCGGCCAGAGCGCTCTCCTTCCTTCTGCTCTGCGTAAACCTGAGCTGGTCACCTACTTGTGCGTAATCAAATGTCTGTAGGGAAAAAGATGGAAAAGCTATAGCCATGAGGTTCACTTTTGCCTCAGACCGACTTATTGCTGTTTTATGGTGTGGCTGAATCTGCGATCCGCTGCCACGCGGACTGGAATAACAAATGCTGCAGTAACATGAGTTGTGGTCAGGTTTGAAGTCACTGGCTGGAGCTGACCCGACTTTAATATGTCATCCCAAAATAGAAGCTAATATCTTAATTTGACCTTGAATGAAAAATGTTATAAAATCTCTTAAAAGTTTTTATCACGGAGGAGGCAGCGCTCACTTCTGCCTTCAGTCTGACGGCGTGCCGGAGTTTGCGCAGCGTGCGCGCTTATTGAATCTGTGTGTGTGTGTGTGTGCGCGCGCGCGCGCGCGGCACAGCTCCATGAAGCTCATAGATTATATCTAAAGAAACTGTTTAATTTATAAGAGGAATTTGTACCTGTGATAATTATTATTATGTTCTTTATTAGATAATTATTTTCCTTTTCATGTGTTTTTATGTATTTGTTATGATGGAAATAAATAAATGAATGAATGAATGAATGAATGAATGAATGAATGAATGAATGAATGAATGAATGAATGAATGAATGAATGAAAAAAAGCTTGGTTTATGCTTGACGCATTCACTTTCCGCTTGGTGATGCGGCTCGCAGATGGAACGCGCTTTACATCTTGCAACGTTTAAGTCACCGCGTCTCGTTATTGGCGCTATTTAAACCAATGTTGTAAAATTACTTCTGCCCAGCCAAGATGTGCTCACATGTACACCCGTGAGCCGTGGTTCTGCTGGAACACGTCTGACCTCTGACAGACGCACTCTGAACATCAGATCTTCAGCGCGCTGTTAATAGCCTGAATGGGAATCATTTCTTGATTTATTTTGTTACATCCACAATGTTCTGTGTGTGAGGTTTACAATGCAACTGCATTAGACAGGGTGTTAATTACAATCTGCCAGAATGACTCACCACCTTCAGATTCCTCCAACACCGTTAAAAATGATCAAATACGGAACATAGCGGTGTGCGCAGGCCAGAGTGCTGAAGCTCGGTGCATTGTTATTATGAAGTTAGGGCACATGTGGAGGACATACGCGCAAAAATATACTTGTTTTCAATTACATTTATTGTGCCCACTTACTTTTTCTTAGGCCCACCCACAAATGAGTTTCTGGCTACGCTAATGGTGACATCTGACAGACTTCTCTGAGCTCCGCAGCCATTACACTTTTCACCTCGCGCACCCCCTAGCAGCAGCTCGCGCACACACTTTGGGAATCCCTGGTCTAGCAATAACACTGATGATGAGTCAAGGGCGAGAGCTGCTCTCTCTTTGTTGAACTTGCTACTGGAGAGGCTGAGAGACTGGGTAGGCCTATCAGGATCTGCTCTTGAGTGGTTCTCCTCTTATCTCTCTGAGCACTCCTTTTCTGCGGCTGTCTCCAAGTTTAGGTCCTCCACCACCTCCCTTACCCATGGTGTCCCACAAGGTTCTGTGCTGGGGCCTCTACTCTTCCTCCTATATCTGCTTCCTCTTCAGCACATCCTGAGCTCCTTCAAAGGAATCTCCTACCATCTTTATGCAGATGACATCCAACTGTACATCTCCTTTAAGCCCCATGAGATGTCTAAGCTGCAGTCAAGCTTCCCCGTCCAATGCCGAGCACAGCAACCCACCACCCCAGACCCCAGCCGGATGGCTGGATCTCCCTCCTAGCCTCCAGCCCCAGGAAGCCAAGTGACAACAGAGGTGTGCTAAGACCCCTAGTCTCCCTCCGCCTGCTCCAATATAGTGTTAGTGAGTGTTGATGAGGTGTATTCCATGACTGTGGTGAGCGGGCAGTGCGGGCATCGTCTGGCCTATGCCAGCTGATGCCACCACACCACCCCACTTGCACCCACAGCCGTCAGTGTCTAAGTGCAGTTTAAAATTGGAAGTGGGCACCGGCACTTGGGATGAGGCTGAGAAACCCCCCTGCCAACTGCCGTTGAATGTGCTCACTCCCAAGGCCCTAAGTGTGTGTTTGCGTGGAATGTCGTTGGTGGAAGTGTTTAAGGTGCAAATAAAATTGGGGGGCAGGTTGCCAGAGGAATGTGGAAATGGGGTCCATACCCGCACTCCCTGACTTGTCCACCGCCCAAGGTCCTATGTGCATGTTTGTGTGATGATGTGAGAGAGCAGGAGGAGAGAAATGTGTGGGGATGGGGAGGAATAGCTGGTTGGGCTTAGCCCTCCAGGGAGCCAGCTCCCCCACTGGTCCCAACAGGCGCCTCTGTTGTCAAAATGCCACCCAGAGCATGGAGACTCCAGCCCATCCTGCCAGGGCCCAAAGCAGCATCATCACAGAGCCTCACGGGGTCCGAGGGCACCAACCCAGCCCCACCCCAGCATAATATCTACGCCCATCCCTGCATTTGCACAACTTCCGGATTATAAAAGACATAGGACATCCAGGTAAGGTTGGGTCCTCCCCCTCGTGGACTTCCCCCTCCCCTGTGATGGGACAGCAGAGGAGCCAAGGTCTACTTGAGGCCCCTGAACTCGAGTCAGACACTGCTGCATGTTTATGCTTCGTTTCTGGTGAGCCATGAGTTGCCTCATGCCTCAAGAGGAGGGAATGCTGATAACGATTTCCTCACATTATTACACTGCCTGTATGGAATTACTTTAAATATTAGAAGAAAAGGATTTTTGCTGAAAACAATTCAAAATCAACATTAATCTCCCAGAATTTTCTTGTGCTTTTTCGCCACAGGTCGTTAAACCAGGAAATTGGGTTCGGATGAAGGTGCTGAAGCGAAACAGATGGGGCAGCCAGAGGTCCATTAGAAGTACTCCTTATTACTCTCACTGCTGTGAAAATTGCTGAGAGGCCATCTTGGATTCATCCACACATTCGTCTGCAAGCTTATCAACCAACCAACCAACCAACCACTTTAGCGCAGCAACGAAGTCCGGCTACAAAGGGGTGGGCCACCACTAGGGTGCCATCTCTCAAACCGGTGAAGATAAGATCAAGATAAGATAAGATAAAAATCTGCTTCAAGCTTGCTGGGTTCATCACATTGTTGATGTTGGTGGTCACACTCATGGCCCTGCACTTGGGCCGCCTCTCAGCACCTGATGGAACTACTGAGACAGCAGTGTAAGAATTAATTATACATATTATTTAATGAACCATAAGACATGAGATTCCATTATAAATATGAAATCAATCTTATGGATCTTTGGGTACTTTTAACCAGAAGATTGGAACTTTTTATTGCAGGGATTATGTAACAACTTCATATTAACTCAGAGACAAAAGAAAGAGAGTCAAGTTTTAAAAGTTTAAAGATTTTTTACTAAACAAATTAAACTAGACTAACTTCAAACACTAAATGTATGGTGTATCTAAGGTGAATTGAGATGGAGAATGGTGTAGTGTGGGATGTTGTTCAGAACCAGCAAATCCGGAGAAACCATTAGTTCTGATGGGAGTGCAGGTAATGTCTTCGCGCTAAGCTTTGGTTAGGAGATTCATAAACACATAAGACGCCATTCTGTCAGCCTACGTACCCTTTCGGAAGTCCCCATTAGATCAGGAATGTCGAGGTCCAGTTTGACCCTCTCTGGAACCGAAGCCGGTAGGAAAAGCAGCGGTTGCCGACCAGACCAGTCTTGAGATACTTCCGGGTCACAACGGTTTTGTTGGCATCTAGCAAGACCCAAAATTGGGTCGTGATGGTTCAGCTTTTATTCTGAAAGGAACCGTTGCAGCAGTTGGAACAGCAACAGATTTTATCCAGCTTGTCGTTGGTTCTTTTGGCTGAAGAGGAAACTTACGGATAGGCCACTCCGACAACTTCTCTAAAACGCTTTGAACTGGCGTTAAAGATGACGTGGGCATAGTTTTATACTTCGGATGTTTTGGCTTATGGTCGAATGCAAAGATGACAGATTTACCAAGTACCACCAAAACCACGCCTCCGTCAGATCTGGCAGGTTCTGATTGGATCAGTAAAAGCAATGTGTCATGTGGCTTAACCTTTCGTGTAATCAGTCTCTAGTGGAAACATTTAAAGTTAAATTACTTATTATATTCTGTAGGGTTATAATATCAAGTAATTAATATTTTCATTTCACAAATTGGTTCACATTTTATTATTGACTAACACTTTGTTTGATTAGCTTATTAAAAATAGAGTTCTTTGATTTATTAAAAAGAAAGAGTCCTTTGTCTTCATTCTTCTCTTGGGCTGGAAAGGAAAACAGTTTAGCAGCAGATGCATGAGACCTTGAACAATATCTCATGCAGATTAGTTCTTGCTGAGGAGAGGGGGAAATGACTTTTAGGTGGAAAACAGTTGTTTCATTCCGTTACAGCAGCATTTGAGGGAGTACTAGAACTGGAGCTGAAACGACAGATTGGGGCTCCTCCCTGACCGCGCACCTACATGACAACATAACCTGCATCCACCTCGGCTGAAGACCCCCTGGACGCAACTGCAACAGGACACAGCAAAGAAGAGACGCTGGAAAAGGATAACTACTTCAAGCACCTGCACCCAAATCTCCAGACTGGTTTCATGGTCAAGGACCTGTAGGACCTTTTGGGGACAAGATCAGCTCCTTGACAATTGGACAACCGCCTCGACACGAAATGGAAGGACCCTGGTGTCTTCCTATTGAGAAGTTGAACTTTGCGCTTCATGTTCCGAACTACGTTATTATGCTCCGGACCTGGAATTCAAGGTACTCATCCTGATCAACGGAAGAGGACCCTGACTTCCAAACCTATTCCCCAACACGGACTCTCAGCTGACGGACAAGCCCTTTGATGAAGAACGCCTGGTTTGCCTCAGCTCTGCCATAGTTAGAGCTGCGTAAATTAATATTACACCTTCATTTTTCCTCCTTCACAGAAAGATTCGTCTGCAACTTGGAGCTTTAATCTAAATTCACCTGATGTTTCAATACACCGAACTGATGTTTACTGTGTATTATATGGTTTTGTTAACCCTTCCCAATCTCCTTACAGGAACTGCTAAAAAAACTGTAGAATTGTGCATCACAGTAAATTCATTTCAATATGTATGAAATAGCTTTTCTTAAAGTTATAATTGTGTTGATTTAGCTGATTCTATTCTCTATCTCTGTGAACAGCTGTAAGATATTATCAGTTGTGTTTGACTTATTGTGTTTATTACCCTATTTGTTCTTATTATTTTGCTGATTTTTGTAGTACACCTCATATGGAATGATTCTTTGGACGAAGTTATCAGGATTGAGATTACGATCCACAATAGACAA
Organism: Nothobranchius furzeri; assembly: GCF_043380555.1. Taxonomy (NCBI): domain Eukaryota; kingdom Metazoa; phylum Chordata; class Actinopteri; order Cyprinodontiformes; family Nothobranchiidae; genus Nothobranchius; species Nothobranchius furzeri. The sequence goes on from NC_091751.1 coordinate 37,459,491, forward strand.
ATGATTGCAGCACCTCATGCTGTGTTCTCACTTCATTGTGTTGATTCTGAACCTTTCTGATTGTAGTGTTTATTTCTTGACTTATTATTTTTCTTGTTTTGATGCATGTCATTTTTGTCTTGAGTACTTGATTTGTACCCTATTGGCCCTCATGACTACCGAGATGATCACCTTTCCTGGTTTACCCCTTTTCTATTCCTTGATTCGTGATTGATGTAGCTTTCATATTTAATTGAGACAAGTGGATAAAACTCATTATGTTACTTCTTTTTGTTATCCTTATTTGGTTTTGTTTTGTTTTGTTGCTTCCCTTTGTTTGATTATCCTATTTAGATAGACAGGAGGGACTGTTAATTCTTGATCATTGATGTCATGTTCTGAGGGTGGAGATGGTGGACCAAGTGTGGTGGTGGGTTTCAGGAGGCAGAAGAGCAGGCAACGGATGAAAAAATAAAAATGATTTAATTGTAGAACGGGAGCGACAGGACAAACGAACATGCACAAAACGACAATGATCCGACAACTGACAGGAGCAAAGAGGGAGGTATATATACACAAGGGAATCAGGAACACTTGGGCAGAGTAATGAGGGACAGGTGAGAACAATAAGGGTAATCAAGGCAGGATAGACACAGTCAGGGAGGCTGGGGCAAATCATGACAGTACCCCCCCCAAGGGCGGATACCAGACGCCCACAAGCCCACACAACACAGGAGACCGGGAACACTTGGACTTGACTCGGACTGGGACTCGGGACTCGAAGACTTGACTTGACGCAGGAACACTTGACTTGACTTGACGCAGGAACACTTGACTTGACGCAGGAACACTTGACTTGACTTGATGCAGGAGCACTTGACTTGACTTGACGCAGGAGCACTTGACTTGACTTGACGCAGGATCACTTGACTTGACTTGACGCAGGATCACTTGACTTGACTTGACGCAGGAACACTTGACTTGACTTGACGCAGGAACACTTGACTTGACTTGACGCAGGAACACTTGACTTGACGCAGGAACACTTGACTTGACGCAGGAACACTTGACTTGACTTGACGCAGGAACACTTGACTTGACTTGATGCAGGAACACTTGACTTGACTTGACGCAGGAACACTTGACTTGACTTGACGCAGGAACACTTGACTTGACTTGACGCAAGAACACTTGACTTGACTTGACGCAGGAACACTGCAGCAGCCAGGCGTGGGACCCAGCAGAGACCGCAGGAGCAGGCGCGGGACCCAGCAGAGAACCGCAGCAGCAGGCGTGGGACCCAGCACAGAACCGCAGCAGCAGGCGTGGGACCCAGCAGAGAACCGCAGCAGCAGGCGTGGGACCCAGCAGAGAACCGCAGCAGCAGGCATGGGACCCAGCACAGAACTGCAGCAGCAGGCGTGGGACCCAGCAGAGAACTGCAGCAGCAGGCGTGGGACCCAGCAGAGACTGCAGCATGAAGGACCTGCAGGCATAGACCCCGCAGGCGTGGACCAGGAAGTGGGACGAAACAGCAGGAGCGACGCGAGGAAACCAGGAGCGGCAGCAGGTACTCGGCAACAGTCCTGAGCAGGTGCACACCGTGACTCGACTGGATCCAACAGGCGGAGACTTGGGTGAAGGGAAGCAGACATGGAGCAGGAAGACCAGCCCTACCACCCCGGAGAATGTTTGCATGCATAGGGGGTTTTATCTCCATCAAAAACTCCAGGAAAAGCAGCTTCCGTGAAAAAACAGGATGGGGCAGAACAGCAGAAGAGGAGAATGGGTTTGACCACCCCGGGAACAAATAGGATGCGCCGAAACCCCCTCAATGGGTCCGACCACCCCGGAAACAGGTAGGATGTGCCGAAAAAACCCTCGAGTCAGAATCTCCCCCAGCTGAAAGGGGAAAAAAAAGAAAAAATAATCCTCCAGAAACAGATGTTGCAGAGCTCACCACAGGTCCAGGTTGGTCAGATCATTCTGTCACGTTGCGAGGGTGTGGAGATGATGGACCATGCGTGGTGGAGCTGACCAGGAGGCAGGAATGCAGGCACGGATAAAGCAGAAATGGGTTTAATGACAGGATACGGCAGGAACGAGAACAACACGACAAACAACAATGATCTGACAAAGACTGGCACAGGGACTCGAAGACTTGACTGGGACAGGGACTCGAAGACTTGGACTGGGACAGGCACTCGAAGACCTGGACTGGGACAGGGACTCAAAGACCTGGACTTGGGACAGGGACTCGAAGACCTGGACTTGGGACAGGGACTCGAAGACCTGGACTTGGGACAGGGACTCGAAGACCTGGACTTGGGACAGGGACTCGAAGACCTGGACTTGGGACAGGGACTCGAAGACCTGGACTTGGGACAGGGACTCGAAGACCTGGACTTGGGACAGGGACTCGAAGACCTGGACTTGGGACACTTGACGCAGGAACACTTGACGCAGGAACACTTGACTTGACCACGAAGACTTGACTTGACACCAGGAAACTCGAACACTTGACTTGACTCGACACCAGGAAACTCGAACACTTGACTTGACTCGACACCAGGAAACTTGAACACTTGACTTGACTCGACACCAGGAAACTCGAACACTTGACACCAGGAAACTCGAACACTTGACACCAGGAAACTCGAACACTTGACACCAGGAAACTCGAACACTTGACACCAGGAAACTCGAACACTTGACACCAGGAAACTCGAACACTTGACACCAGGAAACTCGAACACTTGACACCAGGAAACTCGAACACTTGACACCAGGAAACTCGAACACTTGACACCAGGAAACTCGAACACTTGACACCAGGAAACTCGAACACTTGACACCAGGAAACTCGAACACTTGACACCAGGAAACTCGAACACTTGACACCAGGAAACTCGAACACTTGACACCAGGAAACTCGAACACTTGACACCAGGAAACTCGAACACTTGACACCAGGAAACTCGAACACTGGACACCAGGAAACTCGAACACTGGACACCAGGAAACTCGAACACTGGACACCAGGAAACTCGAACACTTGACACCAGGAAACTCGAACACTTGACACCAGGAAACTCGAACACTTGACACCAGGAAACTCGAACACTTGACTTGACACCAGGAAACTCGAACACTTGACTTGACACCAGGAAACTCAAACACTTGACACCAGGAAACTCAAACACTTGACACCAGGAAACTCAAACACTTGACACCAGGAAACTCGAACACTTAACTTGACACCAGGAAACTCGAACACTTGGCACCAGGAGACCGTAAGACTTGACCAGGAACACACTCGAAGACTTGACCAGGAACACGAAGACAAACTGCAGCAGCAGGCGTGGGACCCAGCAGGAACTGCAGCAGCAGGCATAGGACCCAGCAGGAACTGCTACGTGAAGGACCTGCAGGCATAGACCCTGCAGGCGTGGACCAGGAAGTGGGACGAAAACCGCAGGAGCGACGCGAGGGAACCAGGAGCGGCAGCAGGTACTCGACCACGGTTCCGAGCAGTTGCATACCGTGACTCGACAGGATCCTCAGGCAGGCTCGGGTGAAGGGAAGCAGACCACGGAGCAGGAAGACCAGCCCTACCACCCCGGAGAATGATGGCGTGCGTAGGGGTTTTTACCTCCATCAAAACTCCAGGAAACGGCAGCTTCTGTAAAAAACAGGACGGGGCAGAACAGCAGGAGAGGAGAATGACCCCAACCACCCCGGAGAATGCTAGGATGCGCCGGAATCTCCCAGAGGGCTCGACCACCCCGAGAACAGGTAGGATGCGCCGAAAACACAACACTCCAGGCCAGAATCTCCCTCCGCTTAAACGGGAGAAAAAAGAAAAAATAATCCTCCAAAACAGAATATTAGCTCACCACAGGTCCAGGTTGGTCGGATCATTCTGTCATGTTCTGGGGGTGGAGATGGTGGACCATGTGTGGTGGTGGGTTTCAGGAGGCAGAAGAGCAGGCAACGGATGAAAAAATAAAAATGATTTAATTGTAGAACGGGAGCGACAGGACAAACAAACATGCACAAAACGACAATGATCCAACAACTGACAGGAGCAAAGAGGGAGGTATATATACACAAGGGCATCAGGAACACTTGGGCAGAGTAATGAGGGACAGGTGAGAACAATAAGGTTAATCAAGGCAGGAGAGACACAGTCAGGGAGGCCGGGGTGAATCATGACAATTGACTCAATCAGCTGAATGTAAATGTATTGCTCTATGCCTCTTTGATCATGCTCACTCATTCCGACACCCCCCCACACACACACACATTCTTGACTTCCCACACACACACACAATCTCTCTCTCTCTCTCTCTCTCTCTCTCTCTCTCTCTCTCTCTCTCTCTCTCTCTCTCTCTCTCTCTCTCTCTTCTCTCTCTCTCTCTCTCTCTCTCTCTCTCCCTCTCTCTCCCGCTCGCTATAAATAAACTCTGTGACCGGGTGTTCGGCGCATTTTGCCTCGTGCATCTTGCCACAGTTATAACTGTTTGACTTGTCTCCTTTTTCTCTCCGAATATAGGAAATGGGTTATTGATACACATATTGATAAAATCCATGACACACACACACACACACACACACACACACACACACACACACACACACACACACTGATATATATATATATATATGTGTGTGTGTGTGTGTCGGCATTGAAAATGCAAACATGTGAACTACATCTTTTTCCTTTCAGTGATGAGATCATTGATAGCCCTGTTAGCTGTAACACACTCAAACATGCACACTAACCAGAAAGTTGATCATATTGATAATATTTAACATGATAGTACTATGGTCTGATGCTTTTATTCTGTAGAGGAAACCAAAATTCATAGTGGGAATTAAAAAACTTTTCACCCAGGAGAAAGTTCCCTGATGTTTAAAGTATCTCCAGAACCACTAAACAGCATTTTTACCATAAATAATTCAGATGTTTCTGCTGCTTCTGTTTAGAGGATCTTAAACATGAGACAAACACATTCTATTTACTTTGAAATACAACTAAATATTAGCTATTTCTGACTAATGTTAGGCTGAATATCAGCTTTCGGACTTCAGTGGTGCAGATATTTAAATTTCCATTTTAGGCAAAGCTAAAAGAGTCTAATAAAGAGTTAACTTTTCCTTTCATTATTAAAAAAACATTTTATTCAGAGAATTTAACTTTTTTTATCCTAACACGTAAAAATTTTCCTGAAATGGCAAAATTACAGTTAATTTTTGTACCATTTAAATACTGAAAACTAAGTTATGTTAAACATTTTTAGGCGTTTTCTTACCCACTTCTGCCAATGCTGCTTGTTCGTTCATGCCTCTGTAAGTACATTATTTTTCCTGAAATGGCCTCTGAGTTTTACTTTTCATGTTAAAAGTCAAATATTAATAATATTCAAATGTTTGATGGAAGCCATACTTCCCTACTTACTGCTGTTCTTAGTTTCAACGAGCAGGTGTCGCCATTGTCTAATTTAAATGCAGTTTTGTTGTGATGAGGGAAGTTTATTAAAGCAGATTATAGATTATTGGACTTTTTTGTTAATTTCATGCTATCAGAGCTGTGCACGTGCACGCATGCATGGACAGGTACTTGTTGGCACTTGCAAGTTAGAAACACGCAGTGGATCCTGATCCAACAAGTCTGACACGCCTTCATTTTAAAGTTCAGGTCACATTTTCTTGTTACAACTTCCCATGCGTCACAAATAAGAGCTAAGTACTCTGATTTACATTTAACCTTCAACTAAATGTCACTAAAAAGGCTGAATTCATCATCAGATGTTTGAGGAACCAGAGGATTAATTTTTCATGTGTGTGTGTGGGGGGGGGGGGGGGGGGGGGTTCATATTAATATTTAAATATCTTATTCTATTAGTCACATTTGATAGAAGACTGCAGCTCTGATGATAGTCATGAGTCGTTGGAGCACTCCCTCCTTCCTGGATTCACTCTGAAGGAAGAACCAAAATGTCAGAACCAGGCTGAGATTTTTAAAACTTTATTCATTTCTGCATTCTGGCTCTAATCCAGACCCAGATACCCTCAGGGTGGCCTTTGGATTTAACATAATCTCAGTTCTGCTGTTGAAAGTTTAAATAATGTCTGAAACCTGCTTTAGTTTAAGCTCAAACTGCCCTTTTGTGTTGTGAACGTGACATTATGAAATAGTTTATTTTCTGCTACGGGTGTGAGGGAACCTGCTGTTCTCATTGAGTCAGATCATGTCTGCAGCCCAGGAGGATAACCAGAGGTCATGAACTTTATGAAACGACACAAAAAAAGCTCATATGTAAATTTTGCCTGAAAATGTTATGTTTACTCTCAGAAAATATGATTTTTGTCCAAGGTCACCATGGAAACTGTATCTGAGAGCTTTGTGCCTGTTATCTCTCTGTGACTTAATCTCACCTAATCTGCTGTTCCTGCTGTAGCAATCCAGGTTATTCTAAAGTCTGCTTTCTGAAGAAATAGGTGCAATGATGCTGATAGTGGACCACTTCCGGGTTGGCGAGTTCAGTGTCTGCCTCCTCAGAGAGATCTCGGTGCTCATTGGTGGAGGATACCTGCGTCAGCTGCTGCTACACGGCCAAAGAGGACAGAAAACAACAAGAGGAATCACTCTGCTTCATTTTTAGGATTAAAATAAAAAAGTTTGAAAAAGTTTCATATCTTTTTTTAAAAACTGATTAAAACTAAAGTGGTCAATAAAAACAAAGATGAACTGAACTCAATAAAAAGTTGTGGAAATGAAAACTCTAAAAAGCGTTTCCTGTTTGTGATGCGGAACAGATTACTGACCTTTTGTGTTGGTTTTATGTAAAAATGTGATTTTCATTTTAAAAGGTCTCAGCTGCTAAAGTGGTCAAAGGATTAGAGGATAATATTACTTAACTTTTAAACAGAGTTTTAGAAAATCTGTTTGTGAAAACAATCTCTATGAAAAAAAAATGCTGAAAATGGAGGGGAAAGTCCACTTTGTACTCTTTGGATTAAATATTTTACATTGAAATCTAGATAGAGTCAAATTGATGCTCAGCAGGTCGGTCTAGTCGCGCTCGATTGGAGGTTCAGCTGCCCTAAACAGTCTTGTGCCTGGCCAATCACAGCGCTCTATTGGTTTGGTGGGCAGGATGTTATAGTGACTAAGTAAAAAAAAAACAAAGATGGCGACGACTCGTTAGGCGGCTTTGGCATCAACTGTTTCTAGACTTGGGCTTTTGTTAGGTCAACAGCAGATGGGGGCATTTAAGACCGTTGATTGGAAAAACGACGTATTTGTGTCTTTGTCAAAGAAGTATGGTGGACTGGCCCTTTGACTGACATCCGTAGTGGTGAGGATGGCCTTGTTCGACATGAGCAGCACCACGCCTGGAAAAGAGACGAGAGCAGATGAATGCAGCGGGGGGAGTGGCTAAAAGCCGGCGTTTAAGTCGGACAGATCTTCCTACATGTAGCTTGCGGGTGACAACGGTTGAAGATATCGTGTTAGCGTTCATAATAGTGTAAAACTCTGGTGCCTGTTAGCAACTGAAACACATCCTCACATGCTTGTGAATATCACATATGAAGACATGACTGTAATAATAAGTAAAGGTTGGCAGCTGTAGAGTTTTCGTGTGCTCATAGGAAACGTGACAAAAGAAATAATCACATTTCTCTTTGTGGTCTATGTTTGTCATCATCAATGTAACGTGGTTTACGGAATACATATGACCAACTAACATTTCTCATTCTACCGCTGGATGTTTGGATCAGAATGGGAACCAATCAGATCTTAGATCAGGTGAGAGCCAGGCGTTTCCCGTCTTCAAAATCTGTGGCCGCCTTGATCTCACGAGGTTATCGTTGCCTACGTAGGCATGACATCAGAGCAAGTCTGCGTTGTCATGATCAAATATAACGGCTATGCACTGCGCGCCGATCACCAGTGATCTAATTCACGCAGAACTGGCTCATCTCGAACACGGACCGTTTCACATTGTTTGTTGTCCAATGGAGACAGCTTGAGGGGCGACCGTATATCCCATCATCACACTGATGTGATAATTATTTTATTGCCATTTTGGCCTTTTAGTAATTAGTTTTAACCTTTTTAATCAAGTTTTATTGAATGTGTCACATTGTGGCGAGCGGGGCCAGGAGCTAGGGATACACACGGCTCTAGTGCAACGCTAGGCCGGAACCAATCTATGTGTTCCTCCTAGACTGGGGAGGAGCAAGTGTTTCTGTTCTTACTGTAACAACAACAACTCCACCTTCATACCCAAGGACAAAAATTAAGGACACATAGGTCCACTCTTATGAAAAATGAGCTTGAGACTGGGTTCCCAAATTACATAAATTTATTAACAGAAATATAAATAAAACTTGACACATCAGTGTGTGTGAATGGGTGAATGATACACTGTAGTGTAAAGCACTTTGAACTCCTTACTCTGAGAGGCGCTATACAAGTGCGGGTCATTTATCATTTATCCCACCCCAAGATCTCTAAGGGGCGTGGCCATGTAAGGTGGCTTGCCAGGCTGATTTTTACTTAGACTTGACAAATAGTGCAAAAATAAATCTAACTTCATAACTTTTAAACTGGGACGTCAGCAACTGAATTCCTGTGGAGCAGCGTCTGAAGTCGATGTGGAGATGTTTACAAAAAACTAATTCCTAAATGTTTTCAGTTCTATTCACTACAGTTAAGTTATAAGTTTATTCAGAAATAATGGTTCACATTTATTCACAGAGGACAAGACGATAAACTACTGAAAAGTTTTAATAGTTAGTCTGCTCCAGTCTCTCTGATCTTCTCCCCTCATTAGTTGATTGGACTCACCTGGCCCCTGTTTACCTGCCCATGTGTTGTCCTTGTGTATTTACGCGCACACACACACACACACACACACACACACACACACACTGAGCAGCTGAGCTGGCTCTATCTAACTGAAATAGCAGTTGTACCAGCCACCAGGCCCAGCTGACACACCACGCTCAGGCTTTAGCTTCTACTTCGGCCAACGGGCCTGACCCGGCGCAGGCTCCTCTGTGCCAGCCACCAGGCCTGGCCTCAAGGCTCCAGACTTGGCACCAGCAATTTCGCCTGACACAGGATCGGGTTTCTGAAATGCACCACCAGGCCAGGCCCAGGCTACAGCCTCAACACCTGATCCTGGTTCAGCTGCCACGCCCGGCCCAGGCAGGTTCCGGCCTCCAGCACCGGCCACCAGGCCTGGTCCAGGATCCATCCTTCGACGTCAGTCTCCAGGGCTGGCTTACAGGCAACAAGCTGCCAAGCCTGGTCCAAACTTAAGAACCAGCCACAAAGCCTGGCCAACAAGCTAACACTGTACATTTAGGCCCAGGTTTCATTATCAGCTACTAAGGTATGACTCAAGGAACCATCATCCATCTGAGGCCAGAAACTGGAGCTCTTTTGAAGCTCTTTTACAATCATGGTGACCAAGGAGGTAAAGAAGGATATGAGGAACTGAAAGCTGCCATGAACATGATGGGTGAGCAGCTGGGGACAATATCGAAACAGCAGTGTACCGTTATGGGTCTGGTAAATGAAATTAAGGCACTTCAAAAAATAAATGAGGAGCAGCAAAGCAGAATGAACTTTCTGGAGACCAGGGTTTCAGACTTGGAGCATTACACCCGAATGAATGAAGTGGTAATCTCTGGGCTATCACTGAAATCATCATTCCCCAGGCCTTGAAAGGGGAACAGAGGGAAGGAGGGAATACTGAGCTGGACAATACGGCTGAGGCCCAAGCTGTGGGATAGCTACAAAGTAAGAACATCCAGATAGACAGAAATAGTACTGAAGCTTGTCATACAATACAATCTACGAATCAGAAGGTTGGACGAGTGATTATTCTGCGCTTCTACGATGGCTTCTACAACAGGAAGAAGAAAACTGATTTACTCAGACAAGGCAAGAATCTGAAAGGGACACAGGTTTATATGAATTAACACCTTTCAAAAATGAATGCAGACTTGGCAAGGAAGGCGAAGTATTTAAAAGAACAAGGGAAGATTCAGGCTACATGGACTTCCAATTGCAGGGTTTATGTCAAGATGAATGGTAGGCCAGAGGAAGCTAAAGTCCTATGCATTCGGAGTATGGAGGATCTGGAAAAGCTAAGCTAAGTTTCATATTGTTGTGTATTTGTGCTGCATAAGTAGTTTCTAACGTATGGCTATTAAAAATGTACAGTGGGTAGTTCAGGGATGAAGGAACTAAAATTTGTTCATTTGAACATTTGTAGTTTGAAAAATAAGATTACTGAGTTAAGTTCCATCTTGTCTGGAACAGCTATCCATATAATGGCGGTAACAGAAACACATTTGGAGGAGGCTGTAGAGGATTCGACTGCAGCCATAAAAGGGTATAATTTGTATAGGTTTGACAGAAACAAATATGGTGGGGGGTACTGCATTTTACATCCAGAGTGAGATTCCGGTTAGAATGAGAAATGCCAGGTGCCCCGTGCGCGGGAAAACAGGTAACAAAACTGTTCTGTGTTTTAAAAAAGAACTACAGCATGGAATTAGAATGAGAAATGATCTTGGCATGTCTGGCATTGAAGGATTGTGGATTCAGGTACACATTCCACATCACAACCCCATACTGGCATGCTGTTGTTACAGACCACCGAGTTCAAATACTGAATATTTAAATAATGTATGCACAATGTTTCAAAAGGCCTCGGATATGAATAGTGAGCTGTTTATACTTGGAGATATGAACATTGATTGGTTTTCTGATAATTGCTCTATGAAGAACATTCTGGTGGATACAGCTGCTGTCTGTAACCTTGTTCAGGTAGTAAATTTGCAAACTAGAATTAAAATCAATCAGGACAGGTTAACAACATCAACATGTATGGATCACATTTACACAAACTATTGAAAAATGTTTTAATATCACATCGGTACCAGTTGGTTTCAGGGATCACAATATTATTGCCCTGGTAAATAAAACAAAAATTCCAAAAGTTGGGCCAAAGGCATTTTGGAGGAGAATGTAGAAATCTTTCTCTGAGGGCAACTTTATTAGTGATGTGGAGAATATTCACTGGGGTGAGGTACTGCAACGTACAAATGCAGTTAGCTCTAGATAACTTTTTTGTAAAATTTTTCAGCAATTTGTGATAAACATGCTCCAATAAGGAGAGGATCTGTGAGACTTAAAATATCACCCTGGTGTCAGGAGCGATCGGCTGAGCTGGAGTGAGGCTTTGAGACCCAGGCGCGGAGAGACTGGTGTTTGGTGTCGAAACTGTTTACAGTGTGGGAAGTTCTCTTCCTGGATGGTTTTCAGAGTTGGCAAATTAGGCTTAGTTGTCTTAGAATGGGTTGGCGTCTATCATGAGATGATGACTGAGTGCCGGCTCAGCTGTGACAGGTCCTTAAATAGGCTCAGCGGGATGACGTCACCGGGAAGCGTCGGTGACAGGGATGCTGGGACTTGGAATGCAGTGCCAGCCAGGCCCACAGAGGAGGTTAAGAGGAGGAGTTCATGACACCTGGTTAGATATTGAATTAAAACAGAGTATGAAAATCAGAGATGGAAAAAAAAGGTGGCTGTAGTTTCAGGCAGGCCTGAAGACTGGGAAGCTTATAGGACACTAAGGAATATGGTAACAAGGTTAAATAGGCAAAAGAAAAAACATTATTATCAGAATACATTTCAGCAGTATGGTAACAATGGCAAACAATTATGGAGAACCATAAATGAACTTATGGGTAGAAGCAAAACAAGAAATACAGCATCATTCATTGAAGTGGACGGGACATTTATAACTAAACCGTTTGAAATTGCAAGCTATTTTAATGATTCCTACTTAGGCAAGGTGAGAGCAATTAGGGATGAGATGCCTGTTGCGTGTAAACAACTATCAGAAACGATAATTAAGAATAAAATAATGCATGACAAAGAATGCCAGTTTTTGTTTAAACATGTAGAGGAAGGTAAAATGGAAAAGTTGCTAATAAATATAAATTGTGACAAACCTTGTGGAATTGATAACATGGATGGAAGGCTTTTAAAGATTGTAGCAAAATTGTTAGCCAAACCTCTATGTCACGTTTTTCATTTATGCTTTGATGAGTGTCTCTATCCTGATAGATGGAAGATCTCAAAAGTTATGCCTCTGTCTAAAAATACTAAAGAACCACTAACAGGGCAAAATAGCAGGCCGATCAGTATCTTACCAGTTCTGGGAAAATTGATGGAGGGAGTGATGTTTAAACAGATTCAACATTATTTTAGTGTGAATGGCATTTACTCTGATGTTCAACATGCTTACAGAGAAGGATTTTCTACCAGTACGGCACTGACTACTCTTACTGATGAATGGTTGGGACAGATTGATAGGAAGCTGCTGGTGGGAGTAGTGCTTCTGGATTTTAGTGCTGCTTTTGATATTGTGGATCACGGCATTTGACTTTTGAAACTATCAGCACATGGTTTTAACAAGACTGCTATCAATTTTATGACAGTAGAACATGACTAATAGAAAAAAATGTGTTATATTTAATGGTAGTCTGTCAAACACTGGCACTCTTTTGTGTGGGATTGCCCAAGGGAGTTGCTTGGGTCCTTTATTATACAGTATATTTGTAAATGATATGTCTTTTGCTTGCAGTGAAGCGCACAACTGTATATGCGGATGATACGACCATATCTTTTTCAGCTTCAAGTATAGTTCAGGTCAATATTATGCTTCAACAGGAGTTAAAGTCTATCTCTGAGTGGGTAGAGGGCAATAAGCTAAAACTGAATGTATTAAAAACCAAGTGTATGCTATTAGGCTCTAGGAATTTAGTAAGAAAAACCACCAGTTAGACATCTATTTACGGGGACAACAAATTGAACAAGCAAAAGAGACCAAACTACTGGGCATAACATTGGATCAATCACTGTCATGGACCACACATATTGATAATATTGTAAAGAGAATGAGTGGAGCATTTATGTAATTAGGAGCAATTCTCATTATATGTTACTGGAGACCTGAAAACTTGTTGCACAGTCTCTGTTTTTGTGTCATCTGGATTACTGTTCAGTTGTTTGGTCCAGTGCAGCTAAGGCCCTGTCCCCACGTAGCCAGGTAAAAAAAAAATGGCTACGTGGGGACTAGGCCTAAGACAGACCTTGACAAACTTCAGAGAGCTCAGAACAGAGCTGCGAGGTTGGTTCTTGGTTGCCCGTTTAAAACTAATATCCACTGGATGCATTTTAATCTGTCATGGATGAGTGTAAATGACAGACTAGCCTGCAGCCTGGTTGTGTCGTTACACAAAATCTGGGTTTTACATAAACCTTTTAGCTTGTTTACAAAGTTGTTACCAACCTGTGAGCGGCACGGTTTTAACACAAGGAATGCCTCTGATTTTAGCTTTACTCTTCCATTGCCAAGAACCAATGCACTTAAAAGAACAGTCATTTACAGAGCAGTCACATGCTGGAATTTCCTGCCTCCTCAACTAAACAATAAATGTTCATGATGCGTTTAAAGTGAATCTCAAGAAATTTGTAAAACATAAGCTAATATCAGACAACAGTTACAGCTATTTCAATTAGATTAATAGATTTTAGATTTATAGACTTCAATTAGATTTATAGAATTAACACCCTGACATTAAGACTTTGTTATTTTTATCGTTTTATTGATTCATTGATCCATTTTTAAATTGACTTTTTAGTCTTTTTTTATGATTTTGTTTTACGAGGTTGACTATAGGAGATTCTTGTGTTTTTCTTACATTGTATATGAAATATTGTACTTTTAATCCTACACGTCTATGTGATATTGTATATGTTTTCTTTGTTTTTGTTTCTTTCATCAAGTGGACGTCACCCCAGGAAGAATAGTTTTCACTATTGTGAAGACTAATGGGGATCCTTAAATAAACAAATACACACACAGACACACACACACACACACACACACACACACACACACACACACACACACACACACACACACACACACACACTGTGTTTTTGTCTTTTGTTTTGTCTTGATTTGGTATTCAGAACCCACCGGGCCACCGTACAAACTACGACGATCTTCGAAGAAGAGGAAGAGGCGCGTGTTATGAGTGTGCGCGTGTGTATGAGGAGGAGGGGGCGGTAACCACTGCACTCCTCCTCCCGAGCCTCCCTGCCTCCTCCGGTCACTGCCATCCACTCTGCTCTCCGCTGCAGGTGAACTTACCGAAGACTTGTTAAAGTTTACCGGGAGGTTCTTAGACACGGAGCAGAGATGACCGGAACCATGACGGGACCGAGGCGGCAGGACACCCGCAAGTTCGTGGAGAACCTGTCCGGTGCCGGTAAATCCATCGCGGTTCTGACCAGCGGCGGAGATGCTCAAGGTAACGCGTTGTTCCGTTTGGAGCGCTCGGTTCTGCAGCCGGAGAAGCCGGGACTCAGCGGGAGGGCGGAACAGAATAGGAATAGGACAGCAACCAGTTTTTTCAGGACATCGTATTCTGCGCACTTTTAGAGCACATTTATTAGTTAATTAGGAAAATGCGCCAAAACAAATGTTGTGTCCGGAAATGGATTCATGGGGTTAATCATCTCTAATAATTGCGCATTCCTGAGGAGACGGGAACAAGGTGCGGCTCTTTTCTCGCCGCATTAGCGGGATGGGGAGGGAGAAGTGTCTTAATCCGAGTGGGTCCATGTCTCTAGACAAGTGTCCCCCCCTGCCCTGTCGGTGATAGCCGCTGTCTCCAGCCTGTCAGCGGTGTTACGCAACAGCTCCCGCGCTGCTGCACATTCCGCCCGGATGCTGCGGCAAAACACGGCAGTGAAGTTGTTATTCTGTTCTCAGGAGCATCATCAAGTGAGAGCTGCAGGTGCGTGCGCCCCACCGTGCCACAGACCACCTCACCGGTGTTGTAATCACTTATTTAATGACATGTTTCATGTTTATCAACCAGAAAACCCACCAGTGCGCAGAGTCCTTACAAAAGTCACAGGGCGACTGCATTTGTTCATCAGATGAGAGATGAACCCGCTCAGGCCTCCTGTCTGGCACTAAAGGGGCTTTTTAACACAGAACTGTTGCGTCACCCCGGCTGAGTCACGACTCGTCATCTCACCCAACTGCCTACTTCCGATTTAACCCTTCAAAATAAAGCTGCGTTCCTCCACTTTAGCCTACGTGAGCTTTTGCTTTGAAGAAACCTGGGTTTGATTTCTTGTCACCTTCACTGACTTCCTCTTTTCCCTGTCACTGAAGGTCAAGCAAATAAGGAGAGTGTTTAGGGAAACAGTCCGAAGAACATACGCATTTAGGGAATAAATCTCATGAAATCATGAGCCAGATGGTCAAAATAAAGCTTTATTTGGTGAAAATCAACATTGTTTTCAGTATTTAACTAAACATCATTAATAACCTATTTAGTGGTGATTTATAGATAATCAATGCCTTAATGGCATCCCTGTATTGTGTATGTGTTACGCATGAAACATGTGAATGCATGGATTTAATCACCGGGCTCTTCACAGGCAGAGAACATGTTGTACTTTTGCATCCAGGATGCACATGCACCTCTGACGCCTCAGCTATTGTTGGTCCGGGCTGTCACCCAACACCGTGGGCCTATAGGTTGTTTTTGGAGTGCTCTTTCTCAGTGTCAGAGCCTCTGCTGTACATCACAGCTGGCCTTTGTTGTAGCACGCTTCCTCCTGGTGGCAGCTGCATCAGATGTAATTATAACTGTGTGAAAGTGATGCAGTCAGACTCATCAGGCTCTTCCTGGAGGTTCCTCACCATCAACCAGATTTATCTGCTTAATAACCTTCTGGTGTATTCCATAAGTTCTTCTCGTGTCGCCGCTTCTGCCTCCTCCAACTTCCATTTGACCTTATTTTCTGATTTACATGTTCAGAGAAATGATGCACAAATGAGAAGGGAATTCTGTAAAAGACCAGAGCTGCTCTGGAGGGATCTTCTCACTTTTAATTTTTTTAAAGCTAAAATGTTAAAATTCAAACACAAATGAGCTTAAAGCATTTTTGTGCCTCTTAAAGTTATAACATAAATTATTATAAATATGTTGTGGAGAAAATATTTATTCTCTTATATTTGTCTAAAAAAAATCCAATTATCAGACTGAAAGCAGCCGTTGGACCATCCCACTTTAATTTATTATGTCATCATTTAACAAGCTCCTCCTTGAACCGTCACCTTATCGTGGTGGAGGAGTTTGAGTGCCCTAATGATCCTAGGAGCTATGTTGTCTGGGACACTTAGTGCCCCTGGTAGGGTCTCCCATGACAAATTGGTCTTAGGTGAAGGGTGAGACAAAGAACGGTTCGAAGGATCTTTCATGGTGGTGAAAACGAAGAGTCGGAGTACCCGGCCCGGAGGGTTACCGGGGTCCCACCCTGGAGCCAGGCCTGGGGTTGGGGCCCGTGAGCGAGCGCCTGGTGGCCGGGCTTTCGCCCATGGGGCCCGGCCGGGCCCAGCCCGAACCGGATACATGGGCTCGTCCAACTGTGGACCCACCACCCGCAGGAGGAACATGAAGGGTCCGGTGCAATGTGAATCGGGTGGCAGACCAAGGCGGGAGCCTTGGCGGTCCAATCCCCGGACAAGGAAACTAGTTTTTGGGACATGGAACGTCACCTCGCTGGCGGGGAAGGAGCCGGAGCTTGTGGCAGAGGTTGAGCGGTACCGGCTAGATATAGTCGGACTCACCTCGACACATTGCATTGGCTCTGGAACCCGAGACCTGGAGAGGGTTTGGACACTCTACTTTGCTGGAGTTGCTCCGGGTGAGAGGCGGAGGGCTGGGGTTGGCTTTTTGTTAGCCCCGAGACTCTCTGCCTGTGTGTTGGGGTTTACCCCGGGGGACAAGAGGGTAGCTTCCTTGCGCCTTCGGGTCGGGGAACGGGTCCTGACTGTTGTTTGTGCTTATGGGCCAAATATCAGTTCAGAGTACCCACCCTTTTTGGAGTCCCTGGGACGAGTGCTAGATAGTGCTCCATCAGGGGACTCCATTGTCCTGCTGGGGGACTTCAATGCTCACGTGGGCAATGACAGCTTGACCTGGAGGGGTGTGATTGGGAGGAACGGCCCACCTGATCAGAACTCGAGCGGTGTTTTGTTATTGGACTTCTGTGCAAGCCGCAGTTTGGCCATAACGAACACCATGTTCGAACATAAGGATGCCCACCGGTACACTTGGTACCAGGGCAGCCTAGGTCACAGGTCGATGATAGATTTTGTAGTCGTATCATCTGACCTGCGACCGTATGTTTTGGACACCCGAGTGAAGAGAGGGGCGGAGCTGTCAACTGATCACCACCTGGTGGTGAGTTGGATCAGATGGCAAGGGAACATGCCGCGTAGACCTGGCAGACCCAAACGCATAGTGAGGGTCTGCTGGGAACGCCTGGCAGAAGAACCTGTCAAGACGGTCTTCAACTCCCACCTCCGGCAGAGCTTTGACCACGTCCCGAGAGCAGTGGGGGACATTGAGTCCGAGTGGGCCTTGTTCCACTCTGCGATTGTCGAGGCGGCTGTTGCTAGCTGTGGTCGTAAGGTGGCCGGTGCCAGTCGTGGTGGCAACCCCCGTACCCGCTGGTGGACACCAGAGGTTCGGGGAGCCGTCAGGCTGAAGAAGGAGGCCTACAGGGCGTGGCTGGTCTGTGGGTCTCCGGAGGCAGCAGACAGGTACCGGATAGCCAAGCGGGGTGCAGCAGTGGCAGTTGCCGAGGCAAAATCTCGGGCGTGGGAGGAGTTTGGTGAGGCCATGGAGAAAGACTATCGATCGGCTCCAAAGAGGTTCTGGCAAACTGTCCGGCGCCTCAGGAGAGGAAGGCAGCAACTCGCTCACACTGTTTACAGTGGGGATGGGGAGCTGCTGACGTCAACTGAGGCTATAGTCGGACGGTGGAAGGAATACTTTGAGGAGCTCCTCAATCCCACCAATGCGCATTCCGAGGAGGAACCAGAGCTGGGAGGCCTGGGGATGGACTGTCCGATCTCGGGGGCAGAAGTTGCTGAGGTAGTCAAACAACTACACAGCGGCGGAGCCCCGGGGGCGGATGAGGTTCGTCCTGGGTATCTTAAGGCTATGGATGTTGTAGGGCTGTCATGGTTGACACGTCTCTACAACATTGCGTGGTCATCGGGGGCAGTTCCTAGGGAGTGGCAGACCGGGGTGGTGGTCCCCATCTTTAAGAAGGGTGACCTGAGGGTGTGTTCCAACTATAGGGGGATCACACTCCTCAGCCTCCCTGGAAAGGTCTACTCCAAGGTACTGGAGAGGAGGGTCCGATCGATAGTTGAATCTCAGATAGAGGAGGAGCAATGTGGTTTTCGTCCTGGCCGTGGAACTGTGGACCAGCTCTATACCCTTGCAAGGGTGATGGAGGGGGCATGGGAGTTTGCCCAACCAATCCACATGTGCTTTGTGGATTTGGAGAAGGCTTATGACCGTGTCCCCAGGGGCACCCTGTGGGGGACGCTCCAGGAGTATGGGGTGGGTGGCTTTCTGTTAAGGGCCATTCAGTCCCTTTACCAGAGGAGCGTGAGTTTGGTCCGCATAGCCGGTAGTAAGTCGGACCTGTTCCCAGTGAGGGTTGGACTCCGCCAGGGCTGCCCTTTGTCACCGGTTCTGTTCATCACTTTTATGGACAGAATTTCTAGACGCAGCCGTGGTGTGGAGTGTGTCGAGTTTGGTGGCAGGAGAATCTCGTCTCTGCTTTTTGCGGATGATGTGGTCCTCCTAGCTTCATCCAGCTCTGACCTTCAGCTCTTGCTGGGTAGGTTCGCGGCCGAATGTGAAGCGGCTGGGATGAGGATCAGCACCTCCAAATCTGAGACCATGGTTCTCGACCGGAAAAGGGTGGCTTGCCACCTCCGGGTCGGGGGAGAGGTCCTACCTCAAGTGGAGGAGTTTAAGTATCTCGGGGTCTTGTTCACGAGTGAGGGTAGGAGGGATCGGGAGATCGACAGGCGGATTGGTTCGGCGTCTGCAGTGATGCGGACGCTGACCCGATCTGTCGTGGGGAAGAGGGAGCTGAGCCAGAAAGCCAGGCTCTCGATTTACCGGTCGATCTACGTCCCAATCCTCACCTATGGTCATGAGCTTTGGGTAATGACCGAAAGAACGAGATCGCGGATACAAGCGGCCGAAATGAGTTTCCTCCGTAGGGTGGCCGGGCTCAGCCTTAGAGATAGGGTGAGGAGCTCGGACATTCGGGAGGGACTCGGAGTAGAACCGCTGCTCCTCCGGATCGAAAGGAGCCAGTTGAGGTGGTTTGGGCATCTGGTCAGGATGCCTCCTGGACGCCTCCCTGGGGAGGTGTTTCGGGCATGTCCTGCCGGCAGAAGGCCCCCGGGTCGACCCAGGACACGTTGGAGAAGTTACATCTCCAATCTGGTCCGGGAACGCCTTGGGGTCCTGCCGGAGGAGCTGGTGGACAAGGCCGGGGAGAGGACGGCCTGGAGCTCCCTAGTTGGGATGCTGCCCCCGCGACCCGGACCCGGATAAGCGGAGGAAGACGAGAGACGAGATCATTTAACAATAAAACAAATAAAACTAGCCTCACCATCCTCCAACAGGGGGCAGACACGTAGTGGACTGATATGGCAGATTTCTGATGAAGGTACTAATCTTGATGCACCATCTGGTTGCTTTAAGGCCAGAAGTGGTTTGATGGCAGTCTCAGTGTGACCTTCTGCATGACCTTAGCATGCTCTCCCCATGCTAAGAGAGTTCTCCAGTTTCTTCCCACAGTACAGACGCATGCACCTTAGGTTAGGACTCTGAAGTTGTCCCCAGTGTGTGGCTGGTTGTTTGTCTCCATGTGTCTCTTTAATGGACCTGTCCATGGTGTCCCCTGCCTGGTGACTGCTGGAGTTCAACACCAGCTCCCAGAGACCATGGTGAGGAAAAGTGGTTTAGATGAGCGAGTGAGAGACAAAAGCTAAAACCAGGAGGAATGAAACAGATCATTGTGCACCTCTGCTTCTTCACCAAGATTAAAAATTAGAAGAATAAAAATCCAAAAGCAGCAGAACAAACATTTTCACCTTGTCACTAAATGCATGTCTAAATGCTGTGGTGCAAAAATCCCACGACTGAAAAGCTCCAGGTGGTGGACAACAACCGGATGGGGTTAAAGGTGGTGGTGGCTACATCCGTTAGCTCGACTCCCACCTCCACGTTAGCTTTCGGTTAGCCAGGGTTAGCATCAGGTTAGCTTGTAGCTAGTTCGACCGGGTGTCGTTAGTTGATCCCAGCCTTACAGCCCCACCCTCAGCTCCTCCTCTCTTCCCTTTTATGGAATTGTCTGGGCTTGACGGAACCTGTGACACGGTCAAAATGGCGGTGGTGGCCACCTCCCATTTCCCCTCAAAAACTTGTTATTGGAGCCTATGGAAATGAATTATCCAGTATATATGTCGATGGGTGGAACTCAGAGCTTCCCTGATGGGTTGAGTCCTCTGACCCGGCTCCTGATAAACACGACTCACTGTAAACCACCACGTTGCTCATCACCATCTGTTCAAATCACAGATTCATTCCTTGTACTGATTCCTCTAGAAGTCATTAAGGTTGTGTGGTCCCAACACACTTTCACATGTTTGCTTTGGTCCCTGACACCAATCAGCTCACTCCAGTTCCCATAGCAACACCACAGCTAGCTGAACCAGGTGTTGATTCTCTTTTCCTGTCGGCGGATCAGGACATCATGGCTGCTGCCTTCATCTTAGAGGGTTAGGGTTAGATTATTTAATTAGAATTGAAGCATTCAGGGAAACAGCTGAACAATAGAGTTTATAAACAATAATGCTAATATTTCAACTGATGGATCATTTCCTGTGTTTTAACTCGTTAACTTACTCTCCAAGAAAAAACAAGTCCCATAAGGATTATGTAATATGAATAATGTTATTAAGGTAATAATGTTTAACTTTCTATTTGAAAATCCCCGTAATTGTTTATTTTTTAGTTAAGTTTAGTTCTTACTTAAAGGGGCATTATGGAAGTTTGACAGCCAAAACATGGATATAAATAATACATTTCTTCTTCATACATTCTCCTGCAATGCCCTGGTCCTGTAGAATGAGCCCTGGCATTTTTACTGTGATTGCCTGTTTTTCTGTAAAATCACAGAAAAAGAGAGCTGCTCGGGTCGAGCAGGCTGCTTCATGCGCGTTCACACTCAGACATAGCCCGTAGCATTTGCTATCCGTAGCTTTAGCAGCAGAGAGAGAGGCAGTGCCAACTCAGTGACTTTGTCGCTGTTCCTAACGCCTAGTGATGAACCTAGCTACATTTCTGAGGACCCTTAGCTACTTTCTGTAGAACTTTCTTCTAGATATTTCCTGCAAATTAGCAACAAAATAGCTATTTTCGATTCGAACCGTTCTTTGGTTTGACGTTGTTTCAGCTGTCATCAACGATATAAAAGTTACAGATAATGTGAATGTTCCTAGAGTGTAGCTCACCTTGTAAGATGTCTGACTGCCATGCAGAAGACCTGGGTTTGATTCTCGATGGGAACATAGTTCATTTAGAGTTTCTTTTTTACATTAATGGTATATTTTTTTTACAGTAAGATGCCCACATTTTTATTTGAGACTCGCCGAACGGCATTGAATTCACAGATAAAAAAGATGTGGGTTCAACTTTCATTTTGGAACAATTTTTCAAGCAAGGGAAGGGAATGATCTGAGCATGCAAGAGGACTGACCCATCATAAACCTTTGTCGGCTGTGCTGAAGAGAAAGGTACAGAACCAAATTATTTAATTAATTAGCTGCGTGTTCTTCTGTCCTCTGTCCTCCGGGCCACACACACACACAAACACACACACACACACACACACACACACACACACACACACACACACACACACACACACACACACACACACACACGGGACTATCTCAGCTGTTATTTTCGTTAAGGAGTGTGCACGTACAGCATGCGCGCCTCGTGCACGAGCCTACTATTGAAACTGCTGATACGCTTTTGGCCTGAGGGGGCAATCGCGAGCATAAAAATTCAAAAGTCCGTAAAGTCCCTTTAAATAAAAACATAGACTCAAATGAACTGTAGCAAGCAGCTGACCTGGTTAAAGTGATGATCCTGCTAAAAAACTAGATTTAAAATAAAATAAAATAATTATATAAATAAAAAAAGATAAAATTAATAATAACACCTACAGCTGATGTATTGTTGGAAACAACCTGATTAAAAATGGCTGCAGCAGCTAATCAGCCCAATTAAACACTAATGATGAGTTTGACAGATTGGGCTCAGATGTGGTCGTAGCTGGAAGTCATGTCCAACAAACACGCTGAGCGCTAACAGATCCTGCAGGATTCTGCACAATAACATGACATCAAACCACCATAAGTCCAACTATTCCCAAAACAAGGTGAGTTTGAAACTCTGCAGGTGTTGTGAGTATCATATACTAAAGCAGCGACAAATTCAGGTTTTATCTGAATTGGTTAAGAAGAGCCAACCGGGAAGGAAAAAACACAAAAACAAGAGCTTCCAGGCACAGATGTTATCGCATTCCTCATAGCAGGAAATAGATGAAGAATAGTTTATGTAGGAATGTGGAGACAAGTCCGACCGGTGTTTGCTCTTATATGGAAATGTGCACAAATCCACTTATTGTGTCAGAGTTTCCAGGATTCAGAAATTCTGAAAAGGTTTATTTTGTTAGTGTGGATGTGCCGAGGACAGCCAGATCTCATTATACCGGATCTTTTACCTTCTGGGATGCTTTTGAGACTCAGAGGAAAACGTTGTAATGACTGTCCATAATATGGATTTTTTAAAATGAGGAGTGGCAATTGTTTAAAATGACTGAAAGCTGAGAGAAAATACTGTTTTTTACTCATTCCAGATAAAAAAAAATGCTGTTTTAAGGACGTAAAAAGAAACTTATGTTGGCACCATCTTGATTTATTTGCTTCTATGTTGTTCCCTATCAGGTTTCAGCTAAATAAAATAAAATAAAATTAAATTAAATAAATACAATTTTATTTTATTTTATTGTATTTTAATTTAATTTAATTTAATTGTACCGAAGATCCTTGGATGAAAAAAAGAAAATGAATTGTCGTATTTTAAAAGGGTTTATGTTATTTTTACCTTCATTTCCACCTCTGTGCATTTTTTTCTATTTCCTACAATGTCAACAGAACCTTTCTCAACTTGAACTTTTCTTAAAAACATTTAAAAAATCCTAATAAATAAGATTGTTTCTGAATCAAGTAGCTAATCTTGTACATGAAGCTGTTTAGGGTCAGGGCTCCCGAGCGCAGCTACTGCTGCAGCTCCCCGCTCCCCACAGGGATGGGTCAGGTGCAGAGACGAGTTTCACCATGTGTGATGACTAACGGGACCTCACCTTTAA
Organism: Nothobranchius furzeri; assembly: GCF_043380555.1. NCBI lineage: Eukaryota > Metazoa > Chordata > Actinopteri > Cyprinodontiformes > Nothobranchiidae > Nothobranchius > Nothobranchius furzeri. Next base: position 37,482,919 of record NC_091751.1, read on the forward strand.
ACTCATGTATGGATTTATTTTTTCTCCATCAGTGATTGAAGGTAAACAGTAGAAATGCTGATCTTTAGCTCTGGCCTTGCTTTTTTCCATCAAGTCCCTGAACGAGTCCTTGTGACCACGTCGGAGGAGAGTATAAAGCTTGATGCTTTGTGCACGCTGCAGGGTCGGAGAAGGGAATGGGCTGTGGGAGGTGGCGTGAGTCCTGCTGGCTGTGAGGAGCAGCTTTTTCCTGCTGTGCTCCAAACACACACACACACTGCCAAAAACAGGTGTCATACCCAATTTTTACAATAATCACGACTAACACGGCTCTCCAGATTCATGCTCTGATCGCTACATATCCTGAAGAGATTAGGCTGAACTTTTAGATGAAACAGTTTCACAGTTGTCTCCTCTGAACTTCCCCAATGAGAGAAATGTGTCAAACCCAGAAAGCAACCAATCAGAAGCTGAGCAGAGATGGAAAAGTTAACAAAAACAGACACGTCTGGCAGAAACAGGTGAGAAACAACTAGGTGTGGCAGGATGAACAGGAAGTAAGAATATGTCAGATTTATTTCTACATCGCTACAATAGAAAGGATCAACACATGTTCTAATAGAACGATCACATCGGTGGGATTTCCTAGAGTTCAGGTCATGAAGTGTGTGAGGCCAAAGCCGACGAGGACCAGAGGGATTACCCCCATCAGCACCACAGGAAACCGTCTCAGATTTACATGTGAACCTTTAATCTCAGCTGTAAAACATAACAACCACTTTCTGGAGTTCTGAAGTTCTTGTTGAATGTTTCTTATTTGCTCTGTTCTGCTGAATCAGATCTTTCCATCAGTGGATCAGCAGATCTACCAGAACAGCCTCTTTTCCTCTGAAACAGAAGCTGCGTAACGCCAGACTCAGATTTAAAGTGCTCTGACCAACTGTTGTGTTTTTGGCGCAGCGTCCTCAGCATCACTCTTCCTGGTTTCCTCCTCTCAGCTTCTCTCTTCATTTGGACCACTTTAATCTTCACGTCGTCTTTTCTGCCTGTGTGTCGCCACTCCCCCGTTCAGGCTGCTATTTTCATCTTTCTGAGAGAGTAAATGGGGTCGACCCCAGAGATCCAACACAAGTTAATCCTCAACGCACGATCACACACCACCTTGTTACGGAGTTTGTGGCTCCGGTCTAGTAAACATGGAAAAATCAGGAGCAATTCAAGCATGTTTTATGCTGTTTGAAGCATTTTGTTCCATTTGGTGTTAAATAGAGACGCGTTTTTCAGATTAAGGATCGGCGTGGTGTAAAATGACCCATCAGGTGTTGTTTTGGGCAAAACAAACAACATGGTTCACTAGTCAGCCTGAAACTGAGATTCTGTAAGGAAGATCTGATCCATAATCCTTACAAAAGTATTCAGATTACCTCTGATCTTTCTGTTTCCAGGAATGAATGGAGCGGTCCGGGCTGTGGTCCGGATGGGGATCTACGTGGGAGCAAAGGTCTACTTCATCCACGAGGTGAGACGGGACTCGGGGTTTAGGAGAGTCTGCAGCTTCTCTAGTAGATTAAATCAATTTTTCATTAAGATGAAGGAGGACTTCAGAGCCCAGAGCAGCATTTTCCAGCCCGAGCTTTTCCTTTCATTAGTTAAAATGAACAAATCCGACCATTTCCCACATTTTGTGCATTTAAATAATCATCGCGGTCACTCATCTTGGTGTTGTTATACACGCAGTTTAATGAAGATGTGCAAATGCTAACAGGTGAAGGGCAAATACCGCAGCAGTATGGAGGCAGCTATAAATGGATCCTGACCTTTGCTGATAGTTAACCACCACATATTTTGTTACAGTGACCCATTAAAGAAATAAATATAAATGTTCAGAAGTTTTTAAAACTAAAAATAATTGTAGAATTTTGTCTTTGTTGCACTAAAGTTTTTGTTTAATGGCTCAATTATGTCTTTAGATTTAGAAAAAGTGCTTTTTTACTATTTAACTTTTAAGACTTTTATTTAGATCACTAGAAACTCAGCGTTTATGTCACATTTCCTTTAGCTTTGACGTCTTTTTCACCACAGAGAGATTTAACCCTTCATAAGTCTCGTTGTCCCCTGCTGGTTGTTGGACAGCTGTGGTTCTGCTGCTGGAGGGTCGCCACCGTCCGGGGTTCGGGATTCCCTTCCCATCGAAGATTTCTCAATTCAGACAGAAAATACGGAGAAACGAGTAGCGAGAGAAGCTGGTTTACAGATCAAACACCAACCTCCGTCCTCTGGGCCGTTAGGGTCTCTGTTGTCCTGGTCCACGTGTCAAATGTCACAAAGACATTCCTGAAGGTGTGGATCGATATGAAGCTGTTTGGGGATCAGATTCAGAACGGCGTTAAGCGTCAGAGACCTGACATGCGGAGCTATCGCTCCTTGAGCAGCTGTTTGTCTAAAGATCAGAACTCCTCATTGTTCTAAACCTTCTTCGTGTTTTCAGTGTTTGGAGAAAATTTGTCCCAACTTTTTCCCTGAATCACCGTGTTGTAAATAAAGGCTAAAATGTGCATGAATCACAACAAATCCAGGTGAACTGTTATCCCAACAGGAATTCATCAGCATGCATTAAACCGGAACTAATCACTGAAGTCAAAGCATCAACATTTCCTCCTTTTCTGTAGCCAACATAAGAGCAGGAACAAGAGCAGGTAGGTCTGATCTGGTCCCAGTCTGGTTCTAATTATATTATCGGAGGCAGGATCCATCCTTCACCACCACAGAACTGTGGATAACCACCACTCAGAGCAATGGAGCTTCCCTTCTGGGCAGAATGTCTTCTCTTCATTCAGTTCAGCAGGTTTTCTGGCTTTGATTATGATTTTAAATGCAGTTCGTGTCCCACAGCCTCCAGGTTCTGTCTCTTTAAGGGCCAACAGCTCTGATTGGCCAGCTTATACGCTTCTTCTGTGCGGGACACAAGCACATCTGACCACTATGATTTCATGAGAATGTTATCTAAAAGGAAAAAGTCTGAACAACAAATCAGCTGTTTATGAGCGTTTATCAGCAGAATAACCTTTGTAACTTAGACCATCGAAACAAAAGTGTAATCTGTAATGTTGCTTTTAACAAACATATTTGTGTGTTAAGTAAAGCTAATTTATTTGGTGTTTGGATGTTTTTATGCTTATGTGTCTTGTTTTTCCTCTCAGGGGTACCAGGGGATGGTGGACGGTGGGGATAACATCAAAGAGGCAACGTGGGAAAGCGTCTCCAGCATGCTGCAAGTGGTGAGCCCAAACCCTCATGCTTATGCTTCAGGTCACATACACACTCCATGTTTCCCTCTGCCCGCTGGAAACAATGACGCTGTTTTGTGCCGAAAGTGGCGACACAAACAAAGTTTGCATTAATGAAGCCGAGTTTTTGTTGATGCTCTAATTATCACTCAGAGTTTGGTGCAATCAGCAGAGGAGTCTCCTCTGCAGGTCGGTGAACACAGCAACTGCACTTTAGATGTTTGAATGAACTTAGTCTCATTGGTGTTAGCAGACCTTTATGTTTATGTTGGTTGTCTGATTTAGAGACATCCAGCTGAGGGAGAAATAAAAAGTTACACAAAAAGGGAAAGGACCCTTTCTGCTCTCTTTAGCTGCTCTGCTGGTGGAGTTTTGGTTTGATTAAGTTTAGGGTTCCTGCTGATCAGGATGCCTGGGACCCCGTGAGCTAATGCGGATCGGTGCCCCTTGTTCTGCTTGAAAAGACCTTCCCGTGAACACAAGGATGTCTCAGCTTCAGCTCTTAGTCATGGCCTCTTCACACGTCCTCCTGCTGGTAGCTTAAACACCAGGGAGGGATGAGCGAGAAGTCCAACCATACGGAAAGCAGCCCCTAAATGGAGGAGGAGATGCCTCTGAACACGATTTAATAAAATGAAAGCAAAGTAACACATGAATCAGACACACCGTATCGACTAACCCGAGATTAAACATTAATCAGGAAGTTCCAGCAGCTACGCCTGCAGTTTAGTAATGACCTTCGACCTCCAGGGGACTGAAACAGCAGAAAAAGACATTTATTACTAATCTCAGTTTTTAAAGCAAATATTGTGAAAAGGTTTCCTCTGAAAATAAACATAATTTAATAAAATAATCATAAGAAATGAGCCCTTTTTCTATGTGAGATGATGCTGTCTCAGTTCACTGGATTCACCGGGAGCATCTCAGTCTTATTTCTGAAACGTTGGGTTGTTACTGCATCCATGTCTGGCTGGTTGGGTTTGTTCTTCTGCCATGGGCTCAGATCTGGGTTATGGCTAACACCATCAGCATTAGTGCACCTGCTTCATACACCTCCGTTTTACAAGGTTTGGATCAAAGCCTGATGATGTTCCCCTGCAACAAAACTTTTAGCTAAAGAAACTGCTGTTTAACTTGGTTAATAAATAACTGAGGTGTAGAAGACACAGCTTTGATTTCACCAGCATTGCTTTATGTCTTCAGGGTGGCACAGTCATCGGCAGTGCCCGCTGTAAAGAGTTTCGGACTCACGAGGGACGTTTGAAAGCTGCTCACAATCTGGTGCAGCGTGGCATCACCAATCTGTGCGTGATCGGAGGAGACGGCAGCTTGACTGGAGCCAACCTGTTTAAGGAGGAATGGAGTGGCCTGCTGAACGAGCTCCTCGAGCAAGGTGATTACACGCTGTAGACAGTGCCCTTTAACACGCTAACTTTACAGATGCCATAGACAATCTTGCTTTGTTGTTCAGGTCTCATAGACGAAGAGGCAGTCCGTCGTAACTCCGTGCTTCACATTGTCGGCATGGTCGGCTCCATTGACAACGACTTTTGCGGCACTGACATGACTATCGGCACTGACTCTGCCCTCCATCGCATCATCGAGGTGGTGGATGCCATCATGACCACTGCTCAGAGGTACACATTAAAACTCATTGCTACAAATACACACTAAAATCTTCAAGCCTCGTGGTTTAGACGTTTTTTTGCTTCTTCCAGCCACCAGAGGACGTTTGTGTTGGAGGTCATGGGCAGGCACTGCGGGTGAATTAAAAGCACCAAAACACTGAACATAAGCTGAACATTATATATTACTCACAAATATCACAAATCAATGCTTTCATTGTTTTCAAAATTTTCTATTTGTTTCCAGTCATCTTTGTTAAAAGTTAAAGTTAAGTTAAAGTCCCATCAATTGTCACACACACTGATGTGTGTGTGAAATTTGTTCTCCGCATTTGACCCATCCCCTGGGGGAGCGGTGAGCTGCAGACACAGCCACGCTCGGGAACCATGTGGTGGTTTAACCCCCCAATCCAACCCCTTAATGCTGAGTGTCAAGCAGGGAGGCATTGGGTCCCATTTTTTCAAAGTCTTTGGTATGACCCGACCAGGACCTTTGCTACTCTATCATAAAGTACTTATACATACTACTTGAGTAAAATCTAGTAATCTGAGCTTTAATGTGTGTATCTCTGTGTGTGTTCAGATACCTGGCCCTCGTCAGCGCCCTGGCTTGTGGAGCAGACTGGGTTTTTTTCCCAGAGATGCCTCCTGAAGATGGCTGGGAAGACAATATGTGTCAGAAACTGTCAGAGGTAAGTCTGCTTGTTTAGGTTTAAACTCATTTTGAGTCAGAAACATGTGTAAGTAATCGCAAAAAGTTGCACACGCAGTTTCCACTGCTGCTGCTGTTTAGCTAGTTTAGAGAAAGTGAGTTAAGTTAACCTCTATAGCACTTATCATGTAAAGAAATCTCCAAAAGTGCTTCACAAGGACCAATAAAAACAAAACATATAACAGTGAGCCTCAAATGACAAATATGTAGGTTCAATATATAACGAATAAATTAAATACCTTTGTAAATTGTTTAAAGGTGCAATGTGTAAGAATAAAGTAAGATGACATCATGTGGTCAAATTTGGTTACTGCTGTCACTCTCTCACTCCTGTTTTGTGAGTTTCATGGCTGTTGCCAGTTAGCCAGATCAGCACCAGAAGATTCTAGATTAGAAGCGAAGACCACTCATGCACAGTAAGTTGATAAGTAGATAAATACATTGTCATAGCTGGTGCTAGTACTCTTGGGTGTTTTACTGTGGGTAGCAGAGTAAAACTACACTTATTATGGTAATATGCCTCCAGTATAGAGAAAATGTTATTTTTACCGTCATGTTGTTATCTAGTTTTTAATAGTTGTGAACAACTAGCCTTTAGTCTTCTTTACCCGATATTAGAGTAAAACTAAAAGATGCCGTGTCTTCTTACAGAAACAAGAAATAACTTTTGGGTCGCTTCAGTCACCGGCTTTAATTCTACATTTCTGCAGCTTTTTGCCAGCACCGGTGGCCTTTTTACAAATGCCGGCACTGCAGCATTAGCTCACAGGAGGCATAGCAACCCACACTCACTAATGGAAAAGTTACTATGTCCCTCCTTCTTTAATTATGAAAGGAGAAAAAATTACAACCCCCCATAGCCAGCTAGGATCTAAATATTGTTTCAGTATAACCTTCCTTCCAACATGATTGAGACATTAGACCATTTTGGGATTATTTCCCTGTAGAAAGGGTACTTTATTCTCACACACTGCAACTTTGGTGTAATGAAAAAGATTCATCCAACATGTCTCTAATCATACTTACTGTCAAAATACCGAAAAGGGTATTTCAACGGTTCTACTGGAACTCAACTTTAAAAATGTGTTAATTTCAAAGGATAATCTGCAAACCTAATGCATTTTTCAGTGCCTTGCACATCAGCAGTCTTGTGATTCATAAATACTTTGCAAATTAAAAGAAAAGGTAGAAAAAATTTCTCAAAAACGTTACTTGCAACTAGTTGGGTCAGAGACGTAGATCTAAAATTAATGACTCTGATGGGACTTGACACACTACTTTTCTATTACATCTTGGTTTTCTACTAGAAGTCCCATGCCCTATCCATTGCACCACAGAGCCACTTTATGCATGTCTGGGTAGGTTTTACTTGTGATGAATGAAAATATTTTTATTCACATCAAATGTATTCATACATTTGTTTTCAATGTTAGTACATAAAAATGACCTTTTCAAATTGTTTAATCTAATTTGAAGGTTTCAAATTTCATGTCTCAAACACAGTTATTGGCAAGTACTTTGCAAAGTACAAGGAAAGGCAGAAAGAAAGTTCTCAAAAAACCTTACATGCAACTTATCATGTTTGAGACGTAGAATAAATGACTCTGGTGGGACTTGAACACACAGCCTTTGAATTGCAAATTGGTTCTCAACTAGAAGTCCAATGCGCTATCCATTGCACCACAGAGTCACTTTATGCAGAAAGGCTCATGCATGTCTGGGTAGGTTTAACTTATGATGTATGAAAAGATTTTCATTCACATCAAATGTATGCATACATTTGTTTTCAATGTTAGTACATAAAAAAATGACCTTTTCAAATTGTTTAATCTAATTTGGAAGTTTCAAATTTTATGTCTCGAAACATAGTTATTGTGAAGAGGTTCAAATGCCAAATTTCGTGGTTCTAACTTAAACAAATGAGTCCATTTTTAGTTATAATCTGAATACATATGGTGTTATTAGTTCCCTTGTACAAATCAAACGACTTGCCATTCACTATAACTTTGCTAAGTACATGGAAAGGCAGAAAGAATGTTCTCAAAATACCTTACATGCAACTAATCATGTCAGAGATGTAGAAAATTGACACTGGTGGGACTTGAACCGATCTCCTTTGAAATGGATCTTTATTCTAAACTAAGAGGCCAATGCCCTATCCTTTGCACCACAGAGACACTATTTGCATAAAGGCATCATATTTGGTTGGGTTTTACTTGTGATGAATGAAAAGATTTTTAATCACATCAAATTTATGCATACCTTTGTTTTAAATGTTAGTACATAAAAAAAAAATCATTTTCCAATTGTTTAACCTAATGCGAAGGTTTCAAATTTCATGTCTCCAAACACAGTTCTTGTCAAGAGATTCAAATGCCAAATTTATTGGTTTTAATTTAATAAAATTTGTTATTTTTATGTTACAATCTGCATACCTATGGTGTTATTAATTCCCTTGCACATCAACAGACTTGTCATTCACTATAGCTTTGCAAAGTGCAAGGAAAGGCAGAAAGAAAGTTCTCAAAAAACCTTACATGCAAGTAATCATGTTTCAGTTGTAGAATAAATTACTCTGGTGGGACTTGAATACACAACCTTTGATTTGCATTTTAATTCTCAACTAGAAGTCCAATGTGCTATCCGTTGCACCACAGATCCACTTTATGCAGCAAGGCTCGTGCATACTTGGGAAGAATTTACTTGTGATGAATGAAAAGATTTTTATTCACATCAAATGTATGCATACATTTGTTTTCAATGTTAGTACATAAAAAATGACCTTTTCAAATTGTTTAATCTAATTCGAAGGTTTCAAATTTCATGTCTCCAAACATAGTGATTGTCAAGAGATTCAAATGCCAAATTTAGTGGTTCTAAGTTAAAAAGACTTACTTTTAAGTTACAATCATAATAACTATGGTGTTATTAATTCCCTTGCACAAATCAACAGACTTGACATTCACTATAACTTTGCAAAGTACATGGAAAGGCAGAAAGACAGTTCTCAAAAAACTTTACACGCAACCAATATTGGCAAAGATGTAGAATAAATGATTCTGGTGGGACTTGTACCCACAACCTTTGAATTGCATCTTGCTCATGAACTAGTAGTCCAATGCGCTATCCATTGCAACACAGAATCACTTTATGTAAATAAATGTAATGCATATCTGGGTAGGTTTTACTTGTGATGAATGAAAAGAATGTCATTCACTTTAACTGTATGCATACATTTGTTTTCTTTGTTAATACACAATAAGAATTACCTTTTCAAATTGCTTAATCTAATGAGAAGGTTTCAAATTTCATGTCTGCAAACATCGTTACTGTCAACAGATTCAAATGCAAATTGAGTGGTTCTAACTTACAAAAATGAGTTACTTTTAAGTTACAATCTGCATACCTAAGGTGTTCTTAATTCCATTGCACATCACATCCCGCCCTCACCACACCCACTTACTGCCATAAATAGTCAATGCAAAGTGCCTTGTGGATCTTATGCATATACATTAGCCGGCTGTTGCAGCGCTCCGCCAATGACATGGTGACTACAGATCAAGGCAGTGCAATTTCACAGAAGCAGACATTGAGGTACTTGTGGGTGAGGTGGAGAAATGAAAGGAAGTGCTTTTGCAAAACAAATAAGAGAAAATCCACGGAGTGGCACAGCGTTGCTGAAGCCGTCAATTTTGTGAATTCATCAGAGATCTGTGGCGGACATTAAAAAACGGTCCAATCAGGATTCGATCCCCAGACTTCTGGATGAAAGCCACGCACGCTAACCAGTCACCCAAACAGGGATCTCCCTTGTCCAAGTAGCCAGGGCGCATGATCAATCGGGTCACAGTGACAGGACACACACTGTCACAGACGCATGACATTCTGTCTCAATCTGTCCCCCTGCTGATATTCTGCATTCCGTATTCTGCGCTTCAGGCTGTGTGTGTGTGTGTGTGCGCCATCGACATATATACTGGACAATTCATTTCCATATGCTCCAATAACACGTTTTTGAGGGGATTTTCATGGTTAAACAGTACATGTTAAAATCTAAGCTCAGCTCGGCAGTGACCTCAAATACATAAATATAATTTTACTTACCAAAAAAAGATGAAGTGGAGACTCCTTGGACGTTCTATTAGTGCAATTAATGCCACAGCAAGTCATTTTGTACAACAATTGCACAAATAATATCCATGAGGGGTTATTTCATGCTAATTTCTCTTAATGTGACAATAAGAGACTTTTTGAAATTGTAGAATCGAAAAATTCCTTTTATTCTAACACTGACACAAAGCAGATGGGTGGCTTTTAGTCACATTTGGAGTTTTGATAAAGTAGAGACCCACATGGCAGCACAAAGGGAAACAGGAAGTGAGTGTAACATAATGTGTCTCCTTTAACTAAGGACATTGATTGCATTCCAGCAGATCTCACATGAATGTGTTTACTGTTGTCCAGAATCGATCTCGGGGTTCCAGGTTGAACATTATCATAGTTGCTGAAGGGGCCATTGACAGTCAAGGACAACACATTTCCTCTGATTTTGTGAAGAATGTGAGTAAATGCAGAATGTAGACTGACAGAGGGGAACTGGAAGCTGGACCAACTGGTGGAAGTTAGTGTCTAATGTGGCCTCTAGCAAGTTACAGAGGAATCAGTCTGCTGTTGTGATATTTGAATGTTTCATTGATGTTGGAAATAAAATAAAAAAACAAAAATCCAACATGTGCAACCATCATTATTCTGAGATCATCCCCCATGGTTCAGTCCAGCTTTTGGCAGTGCAAAGCCTTTTCTGTCATGTTTTTAAATGCTTGTGCTTTTATATTCCTCTAGAACCGCGCTGATAAGAAAAGGCTGAACATTATTATTGTAGCCGAGGGCGCCATTGATTGCCGCAACAAGGCAATAACCCCTGATTATATCAAAGATGTAAGTATGGGGGAGAAACCTTCGCTGAACCTTCCTTCAGAAGCATGGAAACTTCCTCCTTTTCCTGGTGGGATGTTGGTTTCCTTCACATGGGAAATGGCCATTGCTTTTATTATAAAAGTATTTTTTTACATCACTCATTTAATTTTTCCCCTTCATCATTTATATTTCTTCTTTGTCACTCATCTACTTTCCAAAGTTCATTTCTGCTCCTGCAAGTTACTGTGCATGTGCATCATTTAGCATGCACCAACATGACAGGAGACGTTTTGCATGATTTCTCCTCTGTTATTTTTTAGTTCTTGACACTTGAATAGTTTGCTTATTTACTGTTGATTTAAAGTTATTTTGAACTATTACAAAGACCAATTTTATATGATTTTTGAACATTATCTGTGATATGTAAATATATATATAATCACATATATATATGTGTGTGTGTGTATATATATATATATATATATATATATATATATATATATATATATATATATATATATATATATATATATATATACACACACACACATATATATATATATATACACACACACACACATATATATATATATATATATATATGTGTGTGTGTGTGTGTGTAATAGCCATTAAGATTAATAATTTTAATAATTTTCACCAATACTTTTGGGTGTATCTGCATACAGCTGGTAGTGGGTCGCCTGGGTCTTGACACCCGGGTCACTATCTTGGGCCATGTGCAGAGAGGCGGTACACCATCTGCCTTTGACAGGATCCTGGTGAGTCACAACTGCTCCATCATAAAAGTTTTGAGATAATAGACTGGTCCCCAAGCATAAAATTCCCTCCATAAATAACTTTCCAGGCCAGTCGTATGGGCGTGGAGGCAGTGGTGGCGTTACTGGAGGCGTCTGCTGACACCCCGGCCTGTGTTGTGTCTCTAGTTGGAAACGAGGCTGTGCGACTGCCTCTTATGGAGTGTGTTCAGATTGTAAGTGTGCATGTGGTGCAACACACAAACGTTTAAAAGAATAACATTGTTTTGTTTATAAGTTTATCAAAGGATTTACTGTCTGCACTGTTTGCAAAAATATGAACCAGTGGACAGATTTTGTTGAAATGCTCAGATGTTCTTTTTTGCTATGCATTTACAGCTGAGACATCTTTAATGTCAGTCCACATCAGATGGCCACCAAGGAAAACTCACAGAAAAAAATGGCTATAGCTTAGTTCATTTTACAGATGTTGAGCTAGATTTTGATGTAGTAGCTGCAAGTCACCCCTAACACACGCTGGAGGCCTAACAGGTTGTGGGATGTTGCGATTCTGTGATATCCTTTAAGACACTTTTTGAGCTTTGCTACCAGGCTCTTTCTCTGTGCAGAATTAAACAGAGGAGGAGTCTGACAGGCCAGGCTAGTAAAATACAGCATGTACATTTGTCCAGAGAGGCTGTATTTGTATAAAAAACTCTCAGTTATGAAAAGGCAAACATTATTTTTTGCATTTTTAAAATTAATTAAGGGTCAAGGTTAGGGTCATACAGAGTGAACAGAGAGGATTGTGGCGCTTGGTGCAACTGAGCTGAGATGTTTCTAGTCTACAACAAAACCCTCCTGCATTCGTCTGGACTTAGCATACACACAGTCAAAAAACAGGTCTGTTGATAAAGCAGTTCTGCTTTGTTTTGTCATCAGACCCAGGAGGTACAGAAGGCCATGGATGAGAAGAATTTTGACGAGGCAGTCAGACTGCGCGGCAGGTATGTTTGATTACATGTTTTTGAGACACTCATGTGGAGCACATGGTTGTAAATTATTTGAAAGAAATGCACAAAAATTAGACGCTGCATGATGTTTCATCATAACAGAAGATTTCTTGTCAGACTCCACGCACACTCTTGAATCAAGTTTTTAGTTGTCATTTACAGCAGCGTCTCCGGCATGAGAGAGTGGGGCACAAATAAAGTTGTGCACACTTTGTTCAAACAGTGTATTCAGAAGTAAAACTATTGAACATACTGCTGCATGTCTTTGTGGCAGTCACCAGAAGCACGTTTGTGCATCAGTAGTCTTACCAAATGAGGATCGGGGTTGAATCCCACAAAAATAATTTTTGTCAACTTAATGTGAATTCTGAAGAGCATGAAAACCTGGAAGAAAAGAGCTTAAATGGCCTGTATTTACATACCACCTTTAATACATACAGCCAATCACCCATGCACACATATTCACATGTAGGCTGTGTCCAAATTCAGGGGTTGCATGCTCATGAGTACCCGTCCTCATCGGTCTCAGGAGAACGTGTTCTTCCGGGACCGGATGTTAACAGCTGTGGATTTGGACAGTCTAGCCTTAAATATTTGTCCCACCCCTACTTCGGCTGATGTCCTGTCACCTAGCAACTGCTGCCGTACTAAGAAGAAGCTGCAGAAGTGGAGCTCACACACGTAAACTTTTTCCTTGTTTTGTTACTATTTGAGATTGTACATCAGATGTAGTGTCGGCATATTTTGCATGTCAGGCTGAGATGCAGGTATAGGATAATGTTATTATTTTGTTTTAAGTCTAAAAGCTTGTGCCAAATTCATGTCACCATAAGCTAGCTTCAGGACTTGAGTAAATTGGGGTACTGAAAAACATGAAAACGCTGCTGTATTTCATATCCATCTGTGTGATAGCACGCAGTGCATCTCGGGATTCCTAGATGTGAGGAGACTATACTGCACCTGTTCTCAAAATCAGGGAAAAGAAGAACGGATTTCAAGACCACTTTCATTTGAATTTTGGACAGTCTTCGTTGTGGCGCTTTGACGTCACTGGTCTTAAAATTTGACCTCATGACCCCTGAATTTGTACACAGCCATTGGCGTTGATGACCCACATTGTAGCCACGGCCAAATGACAGAAGATACAATTACTGGTGTCTACTTGTGTAGCTCTACAGCTCAATCAGTAAGGCATTAGTTTGGTTTGCAGTTAGTTCAGAGTTTGATACAAGACCAAAAAAAGGCATTTTATAGTCTATGGGAATTCTTGAGAAGAAGAAATGTTCTAAAAAACATCCCATTAGTATCTACTTGAGTAGCTCAGTCTATCATGTGATGGGTTGGTGTGCACAAGAATCAGGGTTTGACAACATGAAATGCTTTAATAAACACTGTAGAAGCGTCCTCTGGTGTAGCTCAGTCTCTTAGGTAAGGACAACTGTACATACGGTTCAGGGTTGAACTCCATGTAAAAGAGTATAATTTAGATTTAATTAATTTTATTAAGAAAATGAAATGCTATTAGAATGATTCAAAAGAGTCACCTTGTGTAGTTCAATCTGTAAAACACTGTGATGCTGTGCATAAGGTTCAGGGTTCGAGCACAGGAGAATCAATTGGCCGGCCCCAGTCTCTGACGTCTGAAGAGAATTAGGTTTTCTGTACCTGTCGTTTATGCAATTTTCCTCTAAGTTATGGCTGGGCGATATGGCCTAAAATCAACATCACAATATATTGAGGATTTCATCTCGATAACGATAAATGGACAGTAACTACAGGTATGCACCGAATCAAACGTTGTCCACTAGATGGGGCTGTCACGTGTATTAAGTTGTCACATTGGCTGTGTTCGAGATGAGCCAGTTCTGCGCAGATTAGACCAGCGGTGATCAGCGCGCAGTGCTCGCCAGTTAGATATGTGTCCGACTTAACGCCGACTTGCTCTGACGTCATGCCTACGTAGGCAACGATAACCGTGTGAGATCAAGGTGGCAGCAGATTTTGGAGCAAGGCGATGCAGTTTCTCTCCACCCGCTGCAAAACCTAGGGCCTGACGAGAAACGCCTGGCTCTCACCTGATCTAAGATCATATTTTGATCCAAACATCCGGTGGTAGAACATGAAATGTTAGTTGGTCACGTGTATTCTGTAAATCATGTTACGTTGATGATGACAACTATATAGGCCATAAAGAGAAATGTGTTTTGTTATTTTCTCACGTTTCCTATGAGCACACTAAACCTACAGCTGATAACCTTTACTTATTATTACAGTCATGTCTTCATGTACAATATATGATATCCACAAGCACGTGAGGATGTGTTTCAGTTGCTAACAGGCACCAGAATCAAAATGAAAAACTAAACAAGTATGAACTCTGACTCGATATGTTCATCCATCGTCACCCGTGAGCTACACATGTAGGGAAATCTGTCCAACTTAAACGCCGGTTTTCAGCCACTCCCCCTGCTGCGTCCATCTGCTCTCGTCTGTTTTCCAGGTGAGGCGCTGCTCAACTCGAACAAGACCATTTTTACGTGACTCATGGTGGTACAGCTTCTTAAAGGGACATGAACGCTGCCAACCTACACACGTTTTAAAATGTTTTTTAATCAAATTTATTGACATGGGAAAATTTTTCTCGATAAGTCAGGAATTTCCATGAAGATAATTTTTTTATTTATTGCTCAGCCCTACTCTAAGTGAACAACTCTTTTCCACTATTATTTTAAATGAGCACAGAGATCCAAATCCAGAGATGTCACATCTAATCTGACCAAATTTCACAGAACAAAACATGTATTCAGGTGGTTTAACTGCGATGATGTTCACGTCTGTTAGTGTTGCTTCTCTTAGATGCTTCCTCGATAGAAAACACACCAGAAACAAAGTCTATTCAAACTGGTTAACTTTCTTTTTCAATCTGCAGGAGCTTTGAACATAATCTGAGTACCTACAGACTGCTCGCCTCCCGCAAAGCAGATTCTGAGCTCCCAAATGTAAGCACCACAACAAACAACTTGGAAAGGTCTCCTGCAGTCTGGCAGCGTTTAAACATCTCCAAATCTGTCCAGTTTGACTCAACTGCCTCCAAAGTCAGACACTCTGCAGCCATTTACTGGAAAAATAAACTGCTTGAGTGCCTTTTTCTTTAGAAGCTCATAAAAGTGAAACACAAAGAACTATTTTCTGTGACTCATGCAACTGTCAAACAAATAGTCACACTAATTTGGAGGTTGTTACGAGAAAGCAAAGAAACTTGTTGCCTCACTGTGTCTTTTAGCAGCATGTGGCTTGTTGCATGATGCTGTTCTGCTGCAAGGCTCCTCGGCAGTTGAGGAGAACCTGGATGGCTTTTTATGACAGCAAAAACACCTCCATGATGAGGACCAGGAGTGAGTTTTCTAGTTTACTTCTCACCACAGGATGCCCTTCATGGCCACTAGACGTTGCAGACGTACCATCTTTACCAAACCAAGCTTCACACATGCCGTTTGCTGATTGCAGCATGCACACCTCGGAGGTGTGATGATGTTTCATCAAAATGTGTTGGAGCTTGGTGTTTAAACATACGGCCGTGACGTATGTTAGGTTCTTCTTCCTCTGCTGTTCGTGGCCGTCAGGCTCATTCATGTGTGCTTTTACCTCCAGAGCTCTTTTAACGTGGCGGTGCTGAACGTGGGCGCCCCGGCTGCAGGGATGAACGCCGCCGTGCGTTCTGCTGTCAGGGTGGGCATCACCGAAGGCCACAAAATGTTTGCTGTCAATGACGGATTTGAAGGATTTCATAAAGGCCAGGTGGGTCCGATAGATGATGCACGTCAGAATGACGACAACTGTAACCTACTGGTCAGAGGGCTTCTTCCTGTTTCTAGAGAATCTGCTCGCTGATAAAACCACTGAAATGTGACCTTTAATCTTTGCTCTGGCCTTGAGTCGTAAACCCGCTCCACTAAGAGATATTTCAGACCATCGAGTCCCGTTAGAATAGAATAGAATATCCTTTACTGTCACTGTACACACTCGTACAACGAAATTTGGAAGCCACTCCCAGGTGCAAGTTGAAAGAGATACGTAACACTTAACAATTAAAATTCAGTCTGGACAAATACTTCCTTCATAAATCGTATAAAATTAGAACCATGCAGCTTGTGTGGTTCCATCAGGGCTACATCTGCAAACATTAGATAAAATAAGAACATGTCCTTTCAAATTAGC
Source organism: Nothobranchius furzeri (assembly GCF_043380555.1). Lineage (NCBI taxonomy): Eukaryota > Metazoa > Chordata > Actinopteri > Cyprinodontiformes > Nothobranchiidae > Nothobranchius > Nothobranchius furzeri. The sequence goes on from NC_091751.1 coordinate 37,499,425, forward strand.
ACGTTCTTTTTGTTGTTAACCGCCATGATAGCACTGGGAAAAAAAACTGTCTGAAGCGGTTTGTCCTGGTCCTCTGGGATCTGTACCGACGACCCGATGGCAACAGCTGAAACAAGTGATTCCCAGGATGGAACTTGTCCTTAATGATGTTGGAAACCCTGCTGAGATAACGGGGGTATGCTAAGTACTCCAGGCTGGACAGCGAGCAGCCAATGATCCTCTGGGCTGAATGTACTGAATGTAGCAGCCACCATCTCTGATCTCATAGGTTTGTCCAAGCAGACAACTTTTTTCTTTAATTTCACTGTTTTCTTTAAAGTTTTAAAACAGGAATTGAAGGTTTGACCCAGATTCACACTGACTGGATTCTGTTGTTGAAACACTTGCTGCTTAAATAAATGAGCCCCTCTTCCTGAGATGAGATTGGAAGCAGCGCCCACGCCTTTCCCTTCTGAGGTTTGGATTGCGGCGATAAAAGTTCCCACCCACGCGTCTGAATCTGAGCAGCAGTCTGAGGCGCTGACCTGTGGAGACCTCACTTCAGTGTCCACAGAAACAGAGCACAACTCTACATTTCTATGAGTCACAAACCTAACACGACTCTTGTGTTTCTGTTAAACTCACAAAAAGAGTTTTTTTTATTTCTAAACTCATTGTTCACTCTTCTGCACGTTAGCTAGACGTTAAAGTTGAACCCATAAAGGGAGCTATGGCTGTAACTGTGGCTCATTAGCCTTAAGTTCCTCTCGGTGGCGGATTCATTTACTGCCCTGATTCTGAGCTCCAACATGACAACAAGTGCTGCTCGCCGTTACTGACAGCAACAACTCTGCGTCCAACTCAGCTGACAGCGAGGAGCTGTGTTGAATGCGGGCCGTCCCTGAAAAGGGAAGCAACGATCCTCGGCTCGACAGAGCAAAGAGCTGCTCCGCCTCCATCGACGCTAGACAACAGAAAAAAACACAGGGCGGGAATTTCAGCCGCACCATCTGATTGTGTTGTTTTTCTGTTTACTCGTGGACCACTTTTGTTTCCTGCTTTTGGCTTGTGCTTCCTCGTAATGTATTATGTGTAGGAGATAATATAGAAAAATTGCTGGACGTTGTCAGGGAGGAACTGATAAAACTGAAGCAATGGTTTGACAAAAATAAACTATCAATAAATTTAGAAAAAACAAAATATATAATATTTGGAAATTGAAGCATCAATACAAATGTGAAAATGATTAGTAATGATTGATAGAGTTTGGGAATGTAAATTTTTAGGTGTCGTAATTGACCACAAACTATTTTGGAAACCACAAATCAAAAAGGCTACTGCAAAATTAAGAAGTATAGGAATACTATCTAAAGCTAAATATCTCCTAAAAAGCTAAGTGTTGCATGCATTGTACTGTTCACTTATTCTGCCACACCTCAATTATTGTATAGAGGTGTGGGGAGATACTTATAAAACCACCTTACAGCTGTTATTTAATCTTCAAAAATAAGCAATAAGAATAATACATAATGTGGGATTCTATGAGCATACCTGCATCTCTTTTTAAAATCTAATCTATGGTCAACAATATTTTTAAATAAAACTCAGTGCAAATAATGTATGAAGCGAAAAATCAACTTCTTCCACTGAACTTACATTTTAGGGAGAGAGGAGGAGATTATACAGTTGTGGTCAGAAGTTTACATACACTTGTAAAAAATATAATATAATGGCTCTACTGAGTGTCCCGTTATTTCTAAAACTCTGATTTTTCTCTGATAGAGTGATTGGAACAGATACTTCTTTGTCACAAAAAACATTCATGAAGTTTGGTTCTTTAATGTCTTTATTATGGGTTAACAGAGAAAAGTGATCACATTTGCTGGGTCACAAATATACATACAGCAACATGAACTAGCAATTTTGGTGACTTAGAAACGTGTCAGTGAACTGAGCTTCATAGCATGGCCTCTTAACTTCTTGTGAGTGATTATGAGTGACTACAGCTGGTGACTTCTCTTAGGCCAGGTAAATAGGGCTCATTGGATACAAACGCCCAAAAACGCTACAATGGGAAAGTCAAAAGAGCTCAGCATGGATCTGAAAAAGCGAATTATTGATTTGAACAAGTCAGGAAAGTCACTTGGGGCCATTTCAAAGCAGCTGCAGGTCCCAAGAGCAACAGTGCAAACAATTGTTTGTAAGTATAAGGTGCATGGCACTGTTTCATCACTGCCAATATCAGGAAGAAAACGCAAGCTATCACCTGCTGCTGAGAGAAAATTGGTCAGGAGGGTAAAGAGTGAACCAAGAATCACCAAAAAGCAGATCTGCCAAGAATTAGAAGCTGCTGGAACACAGGTGTCATTGTCCACAGTCAAACGTGTTTTGCATCTCCATGGACTGAGAGGCTGCCGTGCAAGAAGGAAGCCCTTGCTCCAAAAGCGGCACCTTAAGGCTCGACTGAAGTTTGCTGCTGATCACATGGACAAAGATAAGACCTTCTGGAGGAAAGTTCTGTGGTCAGACGAAACAAAAATCGAGCTGTTTGGCCACAATGCCCAGCAATATGTTTGGAGGAGAAAAGGTGAGGCCTTTAACCCCAAGAACACCATGCCTACAGTCAAGCATGGTGGTGGGAATATTATGCTGTGGGGCTGTTTTGCTGCCAATGGAACTGGTGCTTTACAGAGAGTAAATGGGATAATGAAGAAGGAGGATTACCTTCACATTCTTCAACATAACCTAAAATCATCAGCACGAAGGTTGGGTCTTGGGCGCAGTTGGGTGTTCCAACAGGACAATGACCCCAAACACACATCAAAAGTGGTAAAGGAATGGCTAAATCAGGCTAGAATAAGGGTTTTAGAATGGCCTTCCCAAAGTCCTGACTTAAACCCCATTGAAAACATGTGGACAGTGCTGAAGAAACAAGTCCATGTCAGAAAGCCATCAAATTTAACTGAACTTCACCAATTCTGTCAAGAGGAGAGGTCAAAGATTCAACCAGAAGCTTGCCAGAAGCTTGTGGATGGCTACCAAAAGCGCCTAATTGAAGTGAAAATGGCTAAGGGACATGTAACCAAATATTAGCACTGCTGTATGTATATTTGTGACCCAGCAAATGTGATCACTTTTCTCTGTTAACCCATAATAAAGACATTAAAGAACCAAACTTCATGAATGTTTTTTGTGACAAAGAAGTATCTGTTCCAATCACTCTATCAGAGAAAAATCAGAGTTTTAGAAATAACGGGACACTCAGTAGAGCCATTATATTATATTTTTTACAAGTGTATGTAAACTTCTGACCACAACTGTACACTCAGAGGCCAAAATAACATGAGACAATCATGTGTACGTATCACACACAAAAAAAGTAAAAAATGTTTTGTGCTAATCCTGAGCTTGGATTAGTTTCCACCTTCATAAAACAGAGAGAAATTAGATTTGATCATCAAGGCCTGCTGCTTTGAAGAAACAGATGCAGAACACAATCTGAGCAGCTTTTAAAGGGTCACATCTGACCAAAACCAGTATTTCAGTGATTTTTTCATACGTTTGTTTAAATGTGATATATAAATTCATTACCTCTTTGAAAAGTGCCAAAAATTTAAACAATTGTATTTTTTTATACCAGATTAAAGAGATCAAATGGGGAGATGTTGGTGGTTGGACCGGTCAGGGAGGGTCTCTACTGGGGACCAAAAGGTGAGATATGAAAAGACTTATTCTGTACGACTTTAGCTGAGACCGGGCTGCAGCTGTGTAGCCACCTTTTCAGTTAGAGTCACACTAAAGTAGCTGCATTATCCATGAAAATTCTGAATGTCTGTTTTTATACTCTCACTTGGACTTGTCCTTGTTGTCTTACCTGTGTTTTCTAAAATCTATCGAACTTTCTGTTTCACAGAAACTAAAATCTGAAGAATTCTAGGCGGATTCAAAACACCTGCCATGATTCTGAGCCTTAAAGCTCCCACTGAAAACACACTGAAGATTGTGGTCATTTACAGTAAAATGTCCCAATTGTTCCTTGTTTCGCTTCAGGACTCTTCCAGGAAAACATCTGGATAAGATCGCTGAGCAGATGAGGATCCATAACATCAACGCTCTGCTGGTGATCGGAGGCTTTGAGGTGCGTAAGAGCCACTTTGTGTGTTAACTTCTCAATATTTACCTGGAAATGTGTGTCATCCTTTTGAAAATCACTGAGCTATGGATAAGAACAGCAGACGTGTTGATTAATCTAAAACGTTTTTAGGAATCTGCTTTATTTTTATATTTTCTTTATTCAGCGTATTTTTTGTTTCTGTCATGTTCCGTTTACCACCGAGTTTAATAACCGTCACCAGCTTGCTCTGTTTTACCCTCAGCTTTCAGAACATGACTCGACCTTTTTGCTGTTACACACACGCACACACACGCGCGCGCACACACACAGACACGTGCACACACATGCGCGTGCGCACACACATGCACGCACACACACACACGCACACCCACACACGCGCGCATACACACCCACACACAGACACGTGCACACACATGCGCGTGCGCACACACACGCACGCACATGTACGCACACACACACACACACCCACACACAGACACGCACACATGCGCGTGCGCACACACACACACACACAGACACGTGCACACACATGCGCGCGCGCACACACACACACGCACACACACGTCTCATGTGTTGCTTGAATATTTGTGACCACGCTACAAAGTCAAACTGCAGAATAAAAGGATCAGAAACAACAAAACTCAACCAGAAGCTTAATTAAACACCAGCGATACATTTTAACCACATTCCCAAAAGCCATCTGCAGCCTCTCAGCCCACTTTTATTTCTAAGAGATGCAATTAAAACAAAACAAATAAAATCAGGAGATAAAATAAATCCCACGTCTGTTAAAGACATATTTATGATGAGTCTTAATTGCCAGCTTATTAGGAGGGAAATAAAGACTCAGAGAAGCTATTAGTGGTAATTATGGGTCTGAGTCACCCAGTCGTGTTTTTTCCCAACAAATTCTTGTTTTTCACAAATAAAAAGACAAAACTAAAGCTGTAAATTTCACAAAAGTCTCAAAAGTTCCCAAAAGTTGAGTAAAGCTAGTAGAATTATGTTATAGACATTAAAATTGTTAATCTTGAGCAATAAATGAATCTTTTGTTGGCTTTCATTTGTAATCACCTCTTTGTTGGTTTCAGCTGAGAACCAAATGTATCAGGATACAACAATCCACAGTTTGAGCCCCGTGATCGTGAATGATGTGGTCAGTAACGCGGCACTGAGAGTTTAGATCATTGTTTTGGATTTTGGGGTAAAAACTGAATATAAAACTGCTTTTAGACTGGAGCTTCAGTTCCTAACTTGAAACTAAACTGTTGTTGATTATTATTCTAACGTTTCGGCTCCTGCAGAAAATAATGACAATTCCTAATTTAACAAAACTTCCTGTTCAGAGATGATGTGACTGCTGCTCATTTCACTCTCCAGGATAAAATCTTAGCCCCACCACAAAAAAACCCAGTTTGCCTCAATTTTGGTCTTTTCAAGCAACGACATGGACTTCCTGTGTGTGTGTGTGTGTGCGTGCGCGCGCATGCTTGGCTCGGCTCTCTCCTCTTGGCTTCTCCCACCACTTCACGTTGTTTGTCCCATGAGGACCTCTGTTATTTCCCACCACATTTCTCCCATCAGCCGGCCCCTCCCTCCCTCCCTCCCTCCCCCTTTTTGGAAACGTGCCACGCTCATCACGAGGTTTTGTTTCCACTCGGACTCGTATCCCAGCTCTGAATGGGCCTCGGCGAGTTCGGGCTGCAAAATAACAACGCAAAAGCTGATATGAGAGCGCTTTTCTTCATGGATGAAGATGGATGCATCTTCTCCTGAACGCTTCCATTAAACCTCCCCTATCCTCACTCTGACCTTTAACCTTGTCTACCATGTTTTTATCTCTCCATCCTCATTAACAACCAATAAGACGCTGGCTCTCACTGCTGCAGGCCTACATGGGATTACTGGAGCTTTCCTCGGCCCGGGACAAGTACTCAGAGTTTTGCGTGCCCATGGTTATGATCCCGGCGACGGTCTCCAATAATATACCTGGTTCTGACCTCAGCATCGGCTCAGACACGGCGCTGAATGCCATCACTGATGTAAGTGTGTCTGGGTCCGATGTGCATGAGGGTGTTTGTGGAAACTGCAAACAGGCCGTAGATCTGGGCTTTAGGGGGAGTTAGAGAGGTTCTGAAGCAGCTCGGGTCCTTCTGAAGGAGGCGAGGACTATCCAAGATCACAGTTAGACTGTTTTATCATCACGATGCAGACAAGATAAAAGGTTAATGAGGAGGAAATCAGGATTTGTGGGGCAGTGTCAGCGTTAGGGTTCTAGTTCCACTCCAGTAAGGCTCAGTGGTCGCTCGTTGGGTTACATCTGGACAAATCTGGGATTTTTACTGACTATGATTCAAACCAATGGAGCCAGTTGTGGTTCGGCTCAGATTATTAATTTAATCCTAGTGAATCTCCTAATTCCACAGAGAACATAAACAAGTCCAGTTCAGCCTGGTCTCATTCATCAGATCAGCAATTGTTAATATTTGATTCATCTTTAAATTAGAAAAAAGTTTTACAGCTAAAAATCCCAAAAAGGGACACAGAAATTGTTCCCTGATTGTTCCCTAAAATAGGACCAGAAACCAAAGATGTGGACTAATTTACTGCTGTAAACGGAGCTCATGCTAACATCTTGGTGTGAACAATAACAATAAGAAATGTAAATGGTATAAATAAGAAAAACTCATGTAAACGTAAACAACTTGGCTCATTTTCAGCTGAGAGCTTTTATGAGAATAAAAATGTAATATGAAGTGAAATAAACGAGGCTCTGGTTTAAATCCTGTTAGTTCCAGTTCTGTCCCACGCCTTCTCCAGCTTCTCGTGCAGTTAGTTCTTGATCAGGCCCGACTACAATTCACACACATCAAAACAGTGTCGATTTTAGCTTCAAGCTAAAGTTTTGATGATTTGTTTCATAAACCATTAAATGATTTTAGTTCAGAACCTTTTAGAGCATCACTGAGCTTTACAGGAGCCCATTAGCAGCTAATAACTAGAGGTCATCGAGGTTGTTTGTTGTGTGAGGCGAGCTGGTCAGCGGAGGTCTCAGGTAAGTGTCAGCATGGCATGCTGCATGTGTGTGTCCACTCTGTGTGTCCGAGCAGCTCGTGTGTGTGTGCGTGTGTGTGTTAGTAAAGAGCAGACAAGCATGAGTTAGTCTGGATCCATTCAGGTCTGTCCTCTAAACAACACGGAGACAACAGTAGATGTCCTCCATGGACACGGTTCTGAGACCAGGCAGAGCTTCTCCTTCAGTGTTGGACATAAATGGAGACATCGATGAGCCCCACATCTAGTTTTTATCTTCTTGCGTCAACACCATCACTGTCAGCTGCGATGCCCCCACCCCGTCTCCCCATTCCATTCTCTATAAGCCAATGAGAAGCCCCTTGTGCTGATTTCCTGGAGAGAGCCAGCCGGCCGTGCACTTCACAGCTGCAAGTTCAAGGTCTCTGAATTAAAGTGGACCTTTTTTTTACCCATCATGCCTTTGTCACAAAGACATTATGTATTTTATAAGGATAAGAAGTAGTTTTAAGTTCTTGTGTCCAATTAGAAAATAACCATACTTTCACCTAGTGTATGCTCATTTATCCAACTAGAAGACTTTAGCTGATCAGGAACATTCAGAGAACCCGAACGGCCTGTCAGCATCAAACAGAAACGTTCTTCTTGTGCTACATGATTTGTATAAACACTGCTTCTTCAGTATGTCGCACTGACCCAGTTCAGTTTGACCCCAACAAGACAGGGGGAGCATGAGCAGAGGAAGGCTTCCCCCTAGTGGTTTAACTGTGTATTACGGCCACCACCATCAGGCCTTTGAGTCTCTGCTGGAGCTGTACGAGGCCCGGGCCCACTACCAGGAGTTTTGCATCCCAATGTGCATTCTGCCCGCCACCATTAGTAACAACGTGCCAGGTACCGACCACAGTATCGGAGCCGACACGTCGCTCAACGCCATCGTGGAGGTAAGGGCTCAGCGTTACTGCAGAGGGGAAATAATGATGAGAATTTACCTGAAAGATGTTAAACTGTAATTAAAATGATGTCAGATTTAGAAAATGGTTACAAAAACTAAACTACTGACAATGAATTTACTCAAACTGAGCAGATCTTAGATGGAAGGTTGATCATTTAACAGATCAGTGGCACAGTCACCCTGCTTTAATCTTTATCTTTAACCTTGGAATGTCCAGGAGTATCTGGTGGTTTGACCTTCGTATTTAACATGAAGTGATGCTGTTTATGGTTCTAGACGTAGGATGGAGTCTTAAAACCTAAATATAAGATCAGTTCTTTATCAGACAGGAAAACAAAACAGAACCAGAGTTACGTGGTGCAGCCTGCAGGCGATGAACTGACCCAGACCTTCATACGATGCTCCAAGGACAGTTTAGTGTTAAATCTCTAAAAAACAAGGAAGGACTAAAGTTGCCAGAGGTCAAAACTGAGACTGAACTGATCAAATGTAAAGAAGCTGGTACTGGAGGTGCATGGCAACTGGAAGGTTCATGCAGGTTGATGGAGTTAAAGCAGGATAATGCAGCTGCATAGCCCTGACTAAGTGCTGCATGGTGCAGACAAGGAACCAAAGAAAAGTCCTAAATGTGAGTAAAAATAAAGTCTAGACCTCAGCTGCATGTCAGCGAGTAACTGGTGTGTTTAACCGACACAGGTGCACTTGTGCTCTGCGTCGCTGTGTTTCCGTGTGCTTTTGCATGGGTGAAGTCTGCCAGAAGGAACGATCCAGAGCGTGTGCCGTTAGGCGGTACCGCACGCCGGCCGGCTCTGACTGGTGGACTTCACCAATAGAAAACAGAAAGATGCACATGTTGACTTTAAAGCCACTAAAACTTGTAGTTTTGAAGCTCTTTGGAAGAAAAAGCTAAATGGATGATAAAAGTCATCTGCTGCAGGGTTTAGGAGGTGAATCTGCAGAAATAATCAACCTGTGCATCAACGTCAGAACGACTAACGACAAATGTTTTACTTTAAAGCAGAGCCACTGCTCTTTTCCTTAACAATCTAAAACTTTCTCCACATCACTCCATAAAAGAAGGATCCCAGACGTTAGACGTCATCAGTAACTGAAGTAGTTTTAAGCTGCATCGGCTCTGCTTTAAACTGCTCGCTCTGCAGCTGCATGCCCGTCCACAACCAGAATCCTTTTGCCCCCTTGAGTAATTTTTTACCCGTTTTTTTGGGACTCAGACGTGCGACCGCATCAAGCAGTCAGCCAGCGGCACCAAGCGACGGGTCTTCATCATTGAGACGATGGGGGGCTACTGCGGCTACCTGGCCACCGTGGGCGGTTTGGCTGCAGGTGCCGACGCCGTCTACATCTTCGAGGAGCCGTTTGACATCCGTGACCTGCAGGTTAGACAGAAGATAATTAAATGCAGCATTCTGTTTAATGTGCAGCTGTTTGTGGATATCATGCTGCAGATACGAAATGCTTACCACGAGTGGGTTAGTGTTCAGAACATCCCTGCCTCTGCTGGGCATGAGTCAGGTGATCCAGACTACAGCCGCAGCCTCAGCCGAGTCCGATCTCCTCTCGTCCAACTCATTTCTCGTGTTTAATCATAACTTGTTGCTTTTTAAAAGTGCTGTGCTACTTTGCCTGTGCAGGGTTTAGTTTTCAATGTGAACATTTAAAGAATTCAGATATCAAAATCACATTTAAAACGATATTTTATCTTTAAATGTAGAAAAGGACTCAACAAAGCCAACCTGTTCTACTTAATGTTGCTTTCATTTGTAAATGGTGTGCTTGTCACCCCCTGGTGGTGCTTAAGTGGCCAAGCGCTTCCCCATCATCCTGAGGAGTCATACTTTCAGCTGCTTGTGCAGGTAGCATCCGCTCTTCCTCCTGGTTTAATCCGAGGCTCGGTTCTGTTTTCAGACCAACGTGGAACATCTGACGCACAAAATGAAAACAAGCATCCAGAGAGGCTTGGTGCTCCGGTGAGTTCAGATTTTAAAGCTGTTTAGTGTTCAGTCTGAAGAAATGTCAGAACTATAGGGATGATTAAGACTTTAAAATGTTACAATTCTGGCTAAAACTCAGAAAAACTCTTAATTTTCATACGTCAGTGATCCTACGTACCTCGTCTTTTGTGTTGTGGGTATTTTAGGCCACTGCAGCACCGCAGTGTTGAAAATACTCTCAGCTGGATGAAGGGCTGCAGAAATGGGACAAATGTTGTACTTTGCATATAGTGAAGGTGACTTTGGGAGCCAGAGCTGAGAGGAGCACCTGCATAAAGTTATTGTACCAACACGACAATCGGAAACAGCCGTGCGTGATTGTTTCTGCAGGCTGCGTCAGAAAACGACTGAAAAACTCTGAAATCATTCGTTTGACCTTTCCTGCCTGCAAAAAGAAGTCTAACCCTAACATACAGAGCACTCACTGAAAAATAATATAATGGTCAAAAATATATAGTATTTAGCTTCAGTAATAATGTTTAAAATGAATATTTAGTCAAATCTAAACACAGGAGATATCCATGTTTAAATACTGACATTTAAACATAAATGTGGCTGTTTTAAACTAAACATGCACATTCAGAATGTGTTAAACAACTGTAGCTGTTCAAGAATAAAAGTGGGATAAAGATCCTATTTAACAGTAAGACGGAGTGTTTTTAACTGTTTCCTCTCTGGGTTGTAAAAGCAGGTAAATGACGGTCAGACTGACCTCACCTGTTCTTATTTATGGACCATTTCTGTTTCATAGCAGACTGAATTCACTCACTAGTCACGTGTTATCTTTAATTTTAACATTTAACTAACTTTTTAGGTTTAGATTTGAATCCATATACTTAGAACTTTATGTGTATAATTTAGATTATAAAAATTATTTTAACTATACTCAAACATTTTTATCTCAAATCCATACATTTAAATTTGATTCTACATTTCAGTTTAGTTTTTAGATGTTTTCAAACATAAATTTTCTATATCCAATATAAATATGGTCAAATAGAGCTGTTGATCTTTACAATTGACACCCCATACAAACATTTTATAGGCTTAATTTTCAAGTTCAAGCTTTTAGTTCAATATTGTGAAGCGAAGGTGGAAACAAACAATAAAAAAACATTTGTAGACCAAGATGCTCCCAGCTGGGCTGAAGACGAGAGCGGACATCAGCCTCGTGGAGCTTTACACCAGTAAAACATTTTGCTGCTTCATGAATCTGAAAAAGAAACATGTCAGCACGTTTCCACAGGTCTGTACTCATGTATGTGAGCCAGCTTTAAAATCCTGCACCTGCGTTCATCGTTTTAGAAATGAGAACTGCAACGAGAACTTCACCACCGACTTCATCTACCAGCTGTACTCTGAAGAGGGTCGAGGTGTGTTCGACTGCAGGAAGAACATCCTCGGTCACATGCAGCAGGTAAAAATACCCACGCAGCTCAATCTGTGGCTTCATCGCGCTGGTTTACGACGAGTTTTATTTACTCCACTGATCAGGGAGGAGCTCCTTCTCCCTTTGACAGAAACTTCGGCACCAAGGTTGCAGCTAAAGCCATCCAGTGGATCACACGGATGCTCAAAGAGTCCTACAAAGGAGGTACTTATTTGAGCTTCATATGGTTTTAATCCATGATGAGAGGATTTCCATCATGCAGATGCAGTATTTTGTCTCAGTTACAAAATTAGTTCTCCTTCCACAAAGGGATCGTTTTTGCCAACTCCGAGGAGTCTGTCTGCCTTTTGGGGATGCGGCGCAGAGCGATGGTCTTCCAGCCTCTGGCTCAGCTGCAGGGAGAGACTGACTTTGTGTACGTTAGATTTTCATTTCTGCACTTTTGCTGCTTATGTAGCGACCAAAACCAGAGAAACAGCCTGAAAGTCTGAATAATAAAAGTAAAAATGGTAGATTTAACACTCCTTCTTCAAACTCATAACTTTAAATTTAAATTTACTTACAGCAATAAATTAGAAACCACATTTTGTATTTTTTAAATTATATTTTACATTTCTATTATTTGCATATATATATATATATATATATATATATATATATATATATATATATATATATATATATATATATATATATATATATTTATTTTTATTTTTTTTTTTTTAACAAAGTACACCAATTCAATTACTAATTTAGATGATTCTAGTTTTACCTTACTGGTGGAACAGATTAAAAACAGATTTATTCTGCAGAATTCAGTTTCTAAGATCAGATGTTTCTTTAGTTCCTTAAAAATTATCTTATTTTTTACCATCTGTTGTGTGTGTGTTTTAGTCATACGTGTGGCCTCCACTGTCTTCATACTCTTATAAAAACAGATAAAAGCTACATTTAGCCCCTCAGCCACTTAAAGAGCAAGTCACCCCCTACCAGAGGGGGTGGTTTGCTCCACTCCCACTTCCTGTTTGAAAAATAAAACAAATGCTGTTGCCTAGCAGACCAAGAGGGCGGAGCCACTAACAAATACACACACACATAGGCTCACAATGACATTGTGATATCATATGGTACCAGCTAATGTTCTAGGGTACCTCTTAGCCATAGTGATGGCAGATTTAAATTCAAATGCAGTGCAGTTTTCACCTGACAACGGCACAACACTGACAGTCTTAGGCAGAAAATTTAAATTTAAACTAAAATGCACTAAAGTGCTAAACTATTAACTACACTTGTCTGCAGCACGATTAGACACACATTTGTTTATCAGAAAAAAAAGTTGATTTGGGGGTGACTTGCTCTTTAAGCCCTTGTGATAACGTGAGCCGTGATGAAAACGACTGAAAGAATCTCAGCTGGGAAAAGTCTGACCACCAAACTCCTCCTTTCAGCCACAGGATCCCCAAGGACCAGTGGTGGCTGAAGCTCCGCCCCGTGATGAAGATCCTGGCCAAGTACAAGATAGACTACGACGTGTCCGAGTCTGGCCAGCTGGAACACGTGACCCAGGTCCGACCCAAAGAGAGTGACTTCTCGGCCTGCATCTGAACGGCGGCGCAGACGTGGACAAAAAGCTTCACTCCTGCAGGAACCCAGCTTCACACCTCGGTGACAGCTGATCACACAAAGATCTACTGAGGATACATTTATTATGAAAGATTTTTAAAGGCAGATGATAATTTTGAGAGCTGATTTATTGTAAGGCCACAGTGCTTTTGAGGGAAATTCTATATTTGATCTTAGATTAAATCTGGTAATTTGAGAAGAGCCCTATTTATTTTAAATAAGCTAACAGCTAACACTATTTAGATACCCATAGTATATAAATATAATATATGCACCACCCTTTATGTACTGTATTTAGGTTTAGCCCCAAGAATGTAGCAATATTTTTTAAGAGTGAACATGCCGCTTAAACACAGCCAAGCAGGGCGATGCGTTCAAGGTCTAGCTCTTATTCTTGTATTTTCAACCGCTCCTTGTGCTCCATGTTTCATGTCATCACCTAAAGCTGCTTACGAATGTCCATCTGTGTCGGGAGGGTCATGACGCCTCGACTGGAAAATCCCAGAAACCTGAACACATCACAAGGTTTCAGGAGGAGCTGGTCGTGTGTCGCTGGGCTGCTAACTGTAGCAATGTGTGTGTGTGTGTTGTTGCCTTTGCAGCCTATGTACATCCTGCGCTTTCAATGAAGCACCTTATAGCTGTTGTTTATGTGCAGGCTCCTGCAGTGGAAAAAGTGTTGATCTGCTCACTGTTCATGTTGTGTAACGTTTGTGTGTGTGTGTGTGTCCTGTCAGAGTGAATAAAGCAGCCATTGTGAGAAAATGCTGACTTTTGGCTTTAATTTACACATTTTTGAAGGTATGGAAAACTAAAAAACATTTTTTTTTCTAATTCTAATGGGTCACACTGAGTGTTTCATTCAGGCTGAACATGAAAAGTCTCCTACACCTATCTCCTGCATTAGCTTCCAATAGAAAACAGACGGTGAAACTAAGAATAGAAAATCCTGACTGATCTACATCACACAGTCACTTCACATTCATGGTTTCACCTATCTTGACTCACGGGGAAAGCTGTTGATGGTTTAGCGTCCAGGAAATAGCAGATCATCTCGGCCTAGTACAAGCTAACCGTTAGCATTAACAACTTCACCTCACAGCGGAACTCCTCCAGGCTTGTGTTATTTGTGGAGATAAAACATCCACATCAGTCAGGGGTAGTCGCATCGCTGTTAGCCAATCAGAAGCAAGATGACCTGTTATCAGGAAGACTCCAAATCCTATTGACTGAAGCTAATTTCAAAGCACATTTTCCCATTTTAAGACCTTTAAAGGTCAGTTATTAAGGTTTTACACATGCAGGACCAGAGCACGATGTTCTAATACCAACCATCTTTTTACAAACTCAGGTAGTTTTTCCTCTGAGTCTCACGGTGAGTTTTGGAAAAGGGGCGGAAATAAACTAACTTCCTAATTTAGATTTAAACTGTTATATAGAATTTGAAAAAGACATTTGAAAAAGTCAATTTTTATGTTTTTGCTTGTTATCCAAACTTAAAAGCAGAAAAATATTCACAACGGTATTAAATCTGTTAGCCAACAGAAAACAAGATAACAAAGTTTGTCTTTTTGGCTCCAAAAGAAAATTTGTCTTTTTATTTCAAGTTGTGAAACGGGATAAAAGAAGCGCAGACACGGTTTAATACGTGTGATTTTAACAGTACTGTGGTGTGAAGGTGCCTTTGACCCATTTAGTAAACAACAGATGCTAAAACATCCTTTTTGATCAACACTTCTGTATTAATATCATAAACTGAGGTATCTTCATGGGTATGTACATAGCGGAATACACAACAGTGACCAGGTCTCCTTCTGTGTGTGCAGCTTGTGCGTTTCAGCCTCTCTCACCAACATTTAAAATCATTCGAGCATTTGTGTTTGGTTGTCAAGTCTGAGAGGTTTTCAGTTTTAAAATACCTAAGAAATATTATTTCAAGATCCATGAGGGATCCTTTTTGATCGCATCGTTCTCTGGACCCAGGATGGCGACGCCACATGTCCTCTGACCAACACTGAGGTACCTGCAGGACCCAACCACAGCTTTAGTTTGTCTCAAAAAGCTGCAAGCTTCACCACATTTAACAAATATCTAACCAGAGTAGAGTTTAAAGCTCAGACGTACCTTTCAGCCACGTCCACTAAGCCTTTATGATCAACAGCGAAGAGTTTTTCTCTGTGGTTCTGCTTCATCTCATCGGAGAGCCCGCTGAGGAAAAGACCCATTCCTGTAGCGAGGAGAGACGGTGGGGAGTTTTAAAGCCAAACAACATAAACGACAAATGCAACAGACCGAAATGATCGGCACTTAGTTGTTTTAAAAGTAATAATCATGAGACACTGTGGAAAGAATGATCAGATAAAATCCAGGTTTAATATGTTTTAATGTAAATAAACAACGGTGGGTCCGACCTTTGTCTGAGGGGGACACAGGAGAGTCCACGGCCGAGAACACCGACAGTTTGGCTTCGTCGATGTCCTGCTGAGTGAACTGGCCTGACTTGACCCAGTCGACACCTTTACGGAAGGCAGATAACGTCTGCACCGAGTTTGGATCCCTGGAAAACAAACCAGACATGAACTTAAATCCAAACTAGGCAACAGCTGCAGAAAAAACGCTGCTTCTTTAGTTGTAAACATGTTCATTAAACCCATCAGGCTCTAGAAACCCAAGTCCAAAAGTGAGGCCGACCCACCTGTAGGAGTAAAAGGAGAACACGCCCCCTCCTCCCATTTTGGCTCCGCCCCCATAGGCTCCACCCTTCTCACGGATTTCTCCATGGAGGAACTTTGCCGTCATCATCCTCGCCAAGATGCACAAACTGATGGGAGAGAAGAAAGGTCACCACGCTGGAAAATAAAAAGTCACAATGAGATTAATAATCAGAATATCACCTGGCGTAATCCTGGTGGCAGAACGGGACCGTACGGATGCTCTCGCTGACGAAGTTCACAGGAAACGGCATCTGGAAGAATGTTTTCATCTGACACGGCTGGAAGTTTGGCTCCTGGAAAAACACAAATCTGTAATTAGAAAAGTCGAAACTCTCCACCAGCCAACCTAAACCCATCTCCTTTAGTCTGGAGCCCAGTTTCATTTATTCCACCCAGACCGGCTTTAGCCTTCCTGGTGTTTATGCTTCCATGCTAAAAGGTTGTTTGTGCGAGTTTTCTTTATCTCACAGATAAAAGTCCTGAGGTTATGCGTAGTTATTTACTCACTGATCACATCGAACATCACCAATCGTTGACTTATTCCAGGTTTGTGATCTATGTTTTCTGAACTTTGACACCATGAAAAGATAAACTTTTCTTCTTTGCATTTTTTAAATCATCTGGAGCAACGAGGGCTTTTGAACACAATAAATAACAGAATAACCGTCTATGCAGACGTCCCCATTTTGTGATGATGTTTCGACCATGTGATCGATCTGCTAGTTGAAGGATTGATTCATTACAGACGTTTAACAATGATTTTACTTCAGCTGTTAAGAGTTTTTTTGTGCAAAAAAAAAAAACGTATTCACCATTTTGCAAATAGCATCCAGAACAGCCTGTTTGAAGAAACAGAGCCCTAACATCAGTACTCATAAGCTAACGGCTAGTTTGAGCACAGTCAGGACTAAAGTGTTGTCCATAGCAGATCGTCCAATGTTCTTGGATAAACCTCGACACTATCGTCCCTTTATGGTTACGTTGGTTTCGGTTTTTAGTCAAATCCAGTGGATTTGACACCCAGAAGCACACGAAGTGTAACTCTTAACCTAAGTAACTCTCAAGTAATCCAGTTTTTAAAATAAAGATGTTTAAATAACAAGAAGCTGTCTGTGGCCAGAGAATAAAGTCACAAACTCACGGTTACGAGTTTTCTACTGGCGCCAGACTTCCCCTGAGGGTCCAGCGGTTTCTGCAACAAAAGTAAATAAACAAACCCACAGAAAGAAGCAAATAACTGAATTTTCCCAGAAAAGGAAACATTCCATTCCGCTGGTTGATCTGTACCTTGATAATGTTTGTCCTCACAGGTTTGCGTTCTCTTTTGGTTTCAGCTACGTCCTGCATGAAACTCTCCAGCTGTGCTGCGGACTCAGACATTATCTGAGGCGTTGCATTGATGGCACATCTGCTCAGATGCAAACAAAGTCACAGATCCAGACATTCTGGGAGGTGTTGAGGTTTAACATCCACCCTGATACACACGCTCACCTCATGTGTTCCGGGTTCAGAAGGTGTTTCTTGATTCTGGGTAAAGTTCGGATGACCTGAGAGAGATCTGGCATCTCAGCCATCCTCTTCATGAACTTCACCTGATGTTGATTATTAAAGACAAACATAAATCAAAGTAACAGGAGCGTTTCACGCTCCAGACGCATCTTTTCTGGAACCTGCCTGTTCCATCCCATCAAAGGTCTCCTGGAGGACTCCCGTCAGGGTCAGGTGCCGGCTCGCCCGTGTCATGGCGTACATGTGACCAGAGTAGGAGATGCCATTGGCCAGCTCCTGGGCTGACATCATCACCAGCACTCTCAGGCGCTCCTCGTCGTGAAAGTGGGGACTGAAAGACAAAACCAGGAAGCCTGTGGGTACTCCTCTCTTTACAGAAACTCTCAGGATGCAACAGGAGACAGGAAGTACTTATTGAATATGTTGCTCCACAGATGAAACATGTGAGGAAGGTTCCTTTCCAGGCAGGAGGAGGATAAAAGGATGCCCTGAAGACAAGAAGGAGTCCAGCAATTACAGGCAAAAGGACATAAAAGGACATCTTAGTCAGGGCTCCAGCTCTGGCTCAGACCTGCTCAAATGTGTCCATTTGGGTGGAGTCAGGGACGACCAGGGGGGACACGGACATCCCCCCTGTCCTCAGCTCCATCTGCTGGGCCTGTTGCCTGTAGTCCAGATCTCCACAACCCATCCTGGTCAAAATAAACCACCAACTCAGTTCTCCTCTCCGTGGAGGGAGCTGACAAAAGAAATCAGGGAGCTTGTTGGGTGAACTCACTTAGTGATGATGCTGCAGAAGAGCGGGACGTAAGCCCTGAGGTCCTCCGGAAGCGTGTTGAGACTGCACACGGCCCTGAAGTACACCAGACCGTTGGTGGGTTGTTCACAGAGCTGAACCGGAACGTCACCTTTGAAGGTAAAACATCTCCGTCAGACACTAACAGATACTTACTCGGATACCACTTCTTCCAGCTCTTGGAGAGTACGGACGCTTTTTTCCTACTCTCCTCCGTATCTTATCCCAAGGCTCTTTGTCTGTCTTTGGGTTTACGGCGCTTCTGCATTTTTTCTGGAAACTGGAAATTATTAAAAATGGACCTGGTCAGTTGGTCTCTCAACGCGATTGACAAAATTTTTTCATTGAGAACGGGAGAAGGAGCTCCCGGTTGCCTCTCTGGGACAGATCCAGCTGGGCATATCATGGACTCCTGGAAACAGTGGAACATCATCTGCCCCACTCAGTTGTCTGTAGAGGATTCTGAAGACGTCTGGATATTCGTGGTGTTGGTGTCAGGTACAGGCGTGAATCTTCACTTGTCTCCCGATTCGATTACGATTATTGGGTCAACGATTCAATTCGATTCGATATCCCGATGCATCACGATTATTTCATATTGATTTGTTTTCATCGATAAATAGAAGATGTCAGATAATTGCTTTTTATTTTTTTATCTAAAACATAACTGACACAACCTGCTATCCCTCAAAAGCTCTCCATTCACAACAAGTTAGGACAAAATGTTTTAAACATTTAAGAAGATTTAACAAAGTAAAACATCTGTTTCCTCATTCAACACCACGCCTCAGGCTGAGAAAAACACGCTTTGCAAAAACTCACAAAATCTAAGAAAGTACTGAAAACCTACAGGACACATAATGTAATAATAAAATACATGAAGGGTTCATATATGAGTGTTTAATGTCTCTGAGCAGCTCTAGAGTCAAATATTTATGCCACAGTTGAAGGGTGTCAGAAATAACACCAAATGAAATGTTTGACTTAGTTTATTTTATTTGAACCCAGTGGTTCATTTCTGAAATGTTGGAGAATGAATCAAGTTCTGTTTGATGCAAAAAAAAAAAATAATAATAATATTTAAGATGTGTGTTTTATTCTTCCTGATAAGAACACCAGCAGAAGGCTGTGGGCTGGATTAGGATTAAATTACCCAGCTGATGGATCTCCTTCACTAACCAGCTAACTACAAACCTTTCCACTAACCTGTCCTGTCTCTCCCTCACCTTGTGACCCTCATGTCCATGCCGTCTCTGGAGGGGCAGATAGGAGACAAGTCTCCTTTTAACTCAAATTGACCAAAGCTTCCTTCCAGTTTCTCTTTAAGATGTATTTAACATCAGTTTATCAAAGTCATTTATTGTCTTTTCTACCACATGTGCAAGACATACAGAGAAACGAAACAAAAGAATAAAGTGGAACAAGAACTTCTATTTCTCTCTCCAACTTCTCCGTGTCCCTAAATAAAAGAGACAGATCACGCTCCAGCCGCCATCACTGACCCCGCCCCCTCCCCAAGACTGGATCTCCCTACATTACAACACTCTGTCTGACTGAGCGCTTCCAGGAGAAATAATAATTAAATTATGAAAGTAATAATGCGTGTTTGGAGCATCGGTTTGGAGGAGCGTCCTCCGATCCTCTCTCTTGTGTGAGCAGACAGTCTCTCTCTCTCTCTCTCAGTCGCTGATCGAGCGAGCGCAGCGCGCCGCACGACAACCCGCTCAATTAACATAATTCACGGCCCAAATCCAACAGAACCGGTCGGGCTGATTCGGTTCCGGTTCGGTCTCAGGTGACAACTCTAGCGCCCAGCCCTACAGTACCACATTAAGGCGGAGGTAAATGTGGAGGACGCTCACTCTGACAGATTTGGATGCAGCGCTGGTACTGCCGTTAAAAAAACAAAACTACATTCCACTATAATCGATTATGGCGTACTTTTCTACGATGCAGAATCGTTTATGTCCGCATCCCGATGCATCGATTATTTAATTATTTTCCTCAGCTCTAGTGTCAGGTTTCCTGCTTTTTGGCCTGAGCGGTTACCTGGCTTACCGGAAAATTAATGAGCGGTCGAGGAATATTGGCTCAATCCCGGAGCTCAGGGATGGATTACATCGCGCTGTGGACGCACAAACTCATAATTGTCGAGATGAGTCGTAAGCTTGCAACTTTGGCTGAGATTCAGACTCTGGCACAGAAGGTTGATTCCATCAAGGAGCGAGTGGAAGGATCAGCACGGATTGGGATAGATTAATTACGCCATTATTGGATTAAGAGGGGTCGAGGACCAACGGAACTTTAAGACAGAGAGGAAATTATCTCTGTCTGGCCCCAAAACAAGTTCTTATCTGAACCTGGTTCCCTTGAGCCTGTGAGGCTGAAGTGAATACTCCCCCCTCAGAAGAAATGTGGAATGCTGCCGTCGCCATGGCAACTCTTGTCTCCCTATCCCAGCCTGGGTGGGACTGTGACTGAAGGTCGTTGAATTGTTCCAGGAGTCACTGTGTTCTCTAAAACCCAGCGACCTCCTCCCCTGTCCAAACGGAGGTGACGAGCGCTGCTTATCATGGCTGCATGCACTGATGTGAAGAGAGTCCCCAACCCTACCTCCCCACCTAGTGGACGCTTAAGTTGTGTGATGTCTGAAGTCTGTTGCATTTCTGTCTGAGGTGTTTTTTGCATAGCAAAGCTGCCCCCACCCCCTGTGGAGGGTAACTCTGATGTGCCTTTTTTTTCTCCATCTGACTCTGATCTCTATTAAGGTGGCGCGACTCGGGTTGCGAATGACCACAGTCACCAATTCTTGTCATGTGTCTATGCCTGTATGCATATCTGATCTCAGAATTGTGTGTACTGAAACTCTAATTTCCCTCTGGGTTTAATAAATTATCTTTGAATTGAATTTGAATACTTCTGATGAGGCGCTGGCATACCTGCAGAGCTCATCTGAACAGGAGTGATGGGAATGGCTGGCTCGATGTCGGACACTCTGAGAGCCGGCAGACAGGAAGCATCCTGAGTTTTACTTTGAGCTTCCAGCAGCTCCAAACCTTTACATGAACAGGCAAAAGTCAGAAACATCCAAAAATACAGCTTCACATGGAAAACAGTGGACTAAATATTTAACTCCAACACACCTGGACGTGACCACATAGCAACAGTCTGACATCATCTAACTCCTAACAAAATAAACATTTGGAACGTGGTTTTTTGTTACCTTTCTCATAAATCTGCTTTTTGTCGCCGTCAGACAGAAGTTGAATCTTTTCCTGAAGTTTTATCTCTTCAGCCTGGGTTTGTTTGCCCATGTAGTCCTCGTCTGGGCTCATCTTCAGGGTCAGCTGATGCGTGTTCTCCTGCAAGGTTGGAAAAAGGCTTCATGCTTATCAGCCCTGTTACATAGGCTGTTTTTACAGGACCATAGCGTTTGCAAAACGGGATTTTTCGTGGCTCCCTGGGGAGGATTTTGGCATTTATATTAGCAAAGTTGAAGCTAGAATAAACTGCCATCAGGCACCTCTCAAACCAAGACGGGATAAAGGGAGGTTGCTGATACTAGTGAGAGGCCATGTTTGTCTGTGTTTATATCCCTTCCGGCCAGCACTCGGCACGCAGTATACGTCACAAAAGCGACTACCCTCTTTTGCGGGGGGGCCTCCCACAGTCACTCCAAAGGGATTAGCGGGGCTGACACGCGTTTAGCCGTCAGAGGCGAGGGGCTCATGCGGCAATATTACTACGAGGCTAAGCACATCAGTTAAACACATTTAATTATATTTATTGATACTTTTCTAATAAAACGACAGAAAAAAGTCAGAAACTGCTTGATTTATTCACCTTCAAATAGAATTTGACCTTGTCCTGGAGGAAGCGAGGGTTTTCTTTCAGAGCCTGCCTGAACTTGGCGACGCTGTCGCTGATTTTCAGCAGCTCCACCGGGTCGCCGCCGTGGTTCCAGGATGAAGCTATGTACTTTAAACACACACACACACACACACACACACACACACACACACACACGCACGCACACACACACACACACACACACACACACACACACACACACACACACACACACACACACACACACACACACACACAATCAAGCAAGCACGACAACAGGGAAGAAACCATACACACAAATAAAAACGTTTTAGGACGTACATAAACAGCTCTGGGTTCCACGCAGTCTCTGAGACGAGTAGAGATTTCCTGTACACATACCACCCACGTACACTCACCGAGGCCAGGGCCAGGCCAAAGTTGGTCGACTGATGTTTCATTTGAATCTCAATTTTATGGAGAAGAGCCTCGATCCTCTCACTCTCAAAGCCATTCCTGCCAGGAAACAGAATTTTATTCTCTAATCACAAACTCAACTGTGTCAGATTTTTATTCCAGAAGCAAATAAAAAAACACCGCAGACATTAAAGGTTTGGCATCCTCATTTAAATATTTAGACATAAGCAGACAAACTCACTGTATGATTTCATCGATGGTTTGGCTGATGATGCGTTTGACCCTCTCCGTGTCCTCCTCAGCCATCCCCTGCAGCCCGATGCTGAACGACGCCTCTTTGGTGCTTCCGTCGTACCTGTGAGCGGACACGAAGACGCGTCATGACAGATTCGTCACACCTCATCATGAACTCATCTGAAGTTCAGGTACAAACCCAACCACAGAGGAGAAGTCGCTGCCAATCTTGGGTTCGATGAGAGACTTATAGAAGGGAGAGTTTGGTCCAGAGACCATCAGCGAGGACAGCAGGCTGAGAATGAATCCTTCAAACGTATCGGTGATGCTAAAAGATGAAACGAGAAGTCAAACCGAATCAGCAGAATATTCCAGATAAATACTAAAAACATCACTTTCGCTTAAAAAACAGCTCCTAACTGGAGTTTCTGTGAACAGGAAGTGTGACCTTACTCTCCCAGCAGGTAGCTCACACACAGCGTGTTCTGTTTGCTTTGATCAGGAGCCAGAGCATCAGGGCTGCAGGTCACATGGTCCTCTCTCTAGAGAAAAGTCCACACCAGAGCCAGGACGAATCGCATCAAAAATGTGTTTCAGATGATAAGTGGAAGCTAGAAGATGGACTTACTGGGCTGGTCCAGCGAGGCTGAGGGGGGACCTCTGTGTTCGGGTCGATGCGCTCAAACTGGCACAGAGCTTCTTCTTGAATTTGCTCCAGATGATTCTCCAACGGCAAATCTCCATAAGTAAAGAACCTGAATGTTCAAAACAAACCTCTGTTTCCATCTACGTCCAAATTTCACATCAGTATCTTAAAAATATGACCAACATGCTCATGTTTCATCACCTAGCATTGCTGGGATGGTAGTGTGTGGCGTGGAAGTGTTTCAGCTGTTCCCAGGTCAGATCTGGGATTGCCAGAGGCTCTCCCCCCGACACCACAGAGTAGGTGTGATTTGGGTAGAGTTTGTTCTGAAGGTGTTGGGCGAACAAACGCTCATTGTCCGACTGAAAAAACACACAAACAAATGGTCATTTTGCAGTTTTTGCACCAACACGAAGATTCCAAACATCAGCAGCAGTTATAAAGGACTTTAAACCCTAACTCTGACTCACAAACACTCCTTTCATTTCGTTAAACACCACGCCTTTGAAGACAAGAGGAGACTTGTAATCAGTGGGATCTTCGTTCTCCAGCCTCCAGCCTTCCTGCCTGTAAAAATAAATCATAACCAACCTGAATTTGTTTTATGTTTTGTTTGACTTGACCAGCTGGCAGCTTGCTGACTGATGTTAGCCACATTTCTACTCATCTAGTTTTGTGTTGGGGTAACAAAAAAAAAAAAAAAAAAAAAAAAAAATTATATATATATATATATATATATATATATATATATATATAATACAGGGGTTTTCCTGGCTCAAATTGAGGCAGAGGTGGTACCATCCTGACCATGCGCCAGCACATGCATACTCTGTGCATTCAACTGCCTCACTTTTTTAAAGGCAAAATATTATAAAAGACTCAATAATATGCATTAGATTGGTGTTTAGTTCCCTTTTTCCCATCTGACATTTATAGTTAAAAATATTTTTAATATGTTCCGTTTTGCCTTGGCCCCCAAAATGCCTGAGAGGGTGCTCGCTGCAGAACCACAAAGGCAGAGCTGCACCAGAGTCAGCCCCGCCCATTCACGCAAACTCAGCCTAGCCCACTGACTTCTTCTGTTTTTGTTTTTCAACTTAAAGTTAAAGTCCCATTAGTTGTCACACACACTGATGTGTGTGCGGAATTTGTCCTCCGCATTTGACCCATCCCCTGGGGGAGCGGTGAGCTGCAGACGCAGCCGCGCTCGGGAACTATCTGGTGGTTTAACCTCCCAGTCCAACCCCTTAGTGCTGAGTGTCAAGCAGGGAGGCATTGGGTCCCATTTCTTTTTCAAAGTCTTTGGTATGAGCCGATCAGGAATCGAACCCCTGATCTCCCAGTCTCAGGGCGGACACTCTACCACTAGGCCACTGAGAAAGATCAACTTTACCGCAAACCAACCTGACCCACATGAATTACAGCTGTTACTAGTTTATAATTGTTAATGCTATGTTCTATGCTCCAATTAAACAAGAAAAATATAACTTGCTATATGACAAAGCCTGAATATATGTCGAAATGAAAAGGTTTCTTTTAGCAAATATCTGTTAACAGCCGCTCTGACAAAAGTGTCGTATTCAGCATTTAATGCCTATTGTTATGTGGGTTCTTGTAGTCCAGTGGCAAGATCGTCTGCCTTAAGTTTTACTTTCCCCTCAGCTGATGCTGGTTCGACTCTCGGTGGGGTCGGCCGATATAATATAATATAATATAATATAATATAATATGTATATATATATATTATATCGGCCTCAATCACATACAACTGCATTATTTGACTGTCTAACGGGCCATAAGTCATGGATAGCTGCTAACTTCCTCTTCCTAAATGAGCAAAAAACTGAGATCATAATACACAGGACTGGTGAAAGAGCAAGAGCAGGTGCTGAGGTTGATCTTGCTTCCCTGGCTCAAAATGAGAAGACTGTGGTCACTAACCTGTGGGTGAAAATTGATGCAGCCCTTAAATTTGATGCACAAATAAACATGGTTGTCCGGGCATGCTTTTTATTCGACGGCTTTCCAAGATGAAGCTTCTCTTGTCAAGAGTCCACCTGGAAACTGTGGTCCATGCTTTCATAGTGTCCCGCCTTGACTATTGTAATGCTTTGTATGCTGGGCTGAGTCGGGCAGCAACTTCACGGCTCCAGCTAGTCCAGAACTCTGCTGCCAGATTCCTGATCAGTACAAGAAGGGACCACATCATGCCAGTGCTGGCTTCTCTGCACGGGCTCCCGGTGTTCTATCGGGCCAGATTTAAGATTTTGCTCCATGTTCTCAGGGTTGTGCAGGGCAGTGCTCCCCTATATCTGTCTGAACTGTTGCAGCAGCATGTCCCTGCTCGTGCCCTTCGCTCTGCTGAGCAGGAACTGCTGGAGGTTCCTCGCTCTAAACTGAGATCAAGGGGGGACAGGGTCTTCTCAGTAACGGCCCCTTTACTACATGAGCTCCCCCTGACAGTGAAGCAAGTGCCTTCTTTTCAGAATTTTAAATCACGCCTTCAAACCTACTTTTATCGGCTAGCTTTCCTCCAACACTGACACTGGCTTTTATATTTATATCACTTGTATTGCACAGTTTTTAATTGCTTTTATTTGTCTATTTTTCTTTTCACTGATTTTTATTCAATATGTTGTTCTGGTTTTTATGTCCGGTTGAGCACCTTGGGCATCTGCTAAGGTGGTAAAAGGTGCTTTATAAATACCGTATTTTCCGGACTATAAGTCACACTTTTTTTCATAGTCTGGCTGGTCCTGCGGCTTTTATACCAAATGACTTATATACCAAATTATGTATACCGCGCTGCTGTGGGCCGGCTCCAGACCAGGAATGAGCTCCTCTGCCCCGCCACCACCTGCTGGAGACCGTTGCGCGCTGCTGCGGGCTGGCTCCGGTCAAGGTTTCAGCTCCTCTTCCCCGCTGGGAGGGTTTGAAACACCGCCATCACCTGCTGCAGCCTGTGGCGGGGTGCTGTGGGCGCTCTCCCTGCCCTCTGGGAGGGTTTGAAACACCACCATCCACTGCTGGAGACCGTGGCGCGCTGCTGCGCTCTGATTGCTTATTCTGTTATTGTTACCGGTACTTGTCTTGCAATGTGAAATGCTTGGTCTCAGATTTTGTAAGAAAAATAATAAAATTTCCCCCCAAAATGCAACTTATAGTCGACTACAATGCGACTTATATGTTTTTTTCTTCTTCATTATACATTTTATGGCTGGTGCGACTTATACTCCGGAAAATACAGTAAATAGATTTAATTGGTATTTATAAGGGAGGTGCTCCTTTAACTCATTCGCTGCCAGCGTTTCTCACCGTTTTTTTAAGAGTCACAGAACGTTGCGTGCTAGCATGATGTCGATGCCAAAACAACCAAAACAAAGAGGAGACTCACCTCTTATATCAGGAAGAAACCGCGTGTTTCGAGCGTTATCCATTCTTTCATAATCCGTTGTTGAATTGTGATCGGCAGACGCTTTCCCGGTTCGTGCCTCACTTTTTTTACAGGAACGGCCCAAAACGATCTCCAAACACATGGATGTGTTGCTTCCTGATCATGTGATCTGTGACGTATGCGGATGAAGATCGGCTTCAGGGCTGAGATGTTTGTTCTATCAGCGCGGGGTTTCGTTCCGATGCTCAAACAGTAAAAAAAATGCTAATGACGACTTTAGTCGTCATTGGCAGTGAATGAGTAATAAAGGCCAAATTCAACAAGAACATCAACAATTTTAGTAGCTAGTCTGTGTAAAGTTTCACCATGAAGAGATCATGCTTTAAAGTTTATTCAAGGCCACATTTATGCAGCAAGTTGCTTAAATTGTATTAGAAAAAGAGAGTAGATAAAAAAAAACTGCTCAAGTCATTTAACTCAGATCCGACAACAAAAATCAAAACTCACCAGAAATCCTGCTCTCGTAAACACGGGAAGAAAACTGCATCCAGATAAACCGACAGAAGGTTCTGAAAGTCTTTTCCGTTCTGGGTGGAGAACGGGTACATGGTGTAGTCACTGGCTGTTCACAGATAAATGAATAACCCGTTACACTGTGATAGTTTGTAGATGCTCTCATCTTGAATCTTCCCACCAAACAAAGCGATGAAACATCCAAAAGGATCCAGTGGTACCTGTGAAGGCGTTCATAAACGTAGACAGGGACCGGTTGAGCATCTTGAAGAAGGGGTCCCGACAAGGATACTTCCTGGATCCACACAGGACCGTATGCTCCAGGATGTGGGGAACCCCGGTGCTGTCCAGGGGGGTTGTCCTAAACTGGACACTGAATCAAGAAAACATGGAGATGTTGCTGCATGAACAATGACATTTTTATCTAAAACATTGATCAAAATGACGTTTTCAGCCAACCTGAAGAGATTATTTGAGTCATCTCTGGCTGCGTGCAAATACTGAGCTCCAGTGTGCTCATGAGCCAGCTTTACTGCCGTGAGACACAAGTCTGGGACTGCTACCACCTGAGAGGGACACAACAACCATGAAGACAATAACATTTAAAAACCAATAAAACCCTGATTTACCTGTAGGTGTTGCTTATAAAACACAATTTTAAACCACACCACCGTGCTGAACAGCTGTAGAAGTAAATAGAGCATGTTCACTGGTGTAGTTCGGCTGTGATTACCTCTCTGACTATAAACCCATGTAGTTTTTGTCCTGGCTGGTACAGAAGGGCCTTCTCTCTTGCTGACGTGCTTTTCAGCCTCCATGTCTGCTGTTGTCCATTAACACTAAAACAAAGCAGGGGAATATTTAGATAAGTTAATATTAAGACAATTATAACAGATACGTGAGGTTTATTGCATCTTCTCCCTTATTCACATTTTATCTCCATTATCTACTAAACCTCCAAAACTACGTAAATTACACATATTTTATAGCAAAATGCTGTTTTAGAATTTTCAGCACTGGTTGTTTTGAATATTTTACCCAAAACAAATTTATTTTATAGAAATATTTTAGCTAGACTTTGCCAAAAGCAACGCCTGGGAGTCATTTTTAGTCACTTTTTGAACCTTTAACTGACCTGCTGCGGCTGAATCTGTAGATTTTTCACACATTTCCCAATAATGAATAAAGATAATTCATAATATTTTCTCACATATTATAGTTAAATCTCACACTAGCAACACAACAGAACCCTAAAGTAGTCTTTTTTAGCTGAACGAGTCAGAAGTGGTCTGAGCAGCATCCGTTAGCCAACTTACCGAACACAGCGAAATTTCTGAAGCACCGCCCTCGTCTGCCGAAACATTTTGTCTAATTTATAAATTAACAAATTCTATTCTCAGTATTCGGAGCCACGGAAGTACTGACACCAGCTATATTCCTATTAAATGTTCTGTTTTAAAGCTCAGCATCATCGTGTGCCCTCTCATGCTGTGTGTATCGCTAGCTGACATGTTGGGCACAGTGCGCATGCGAAAATGGCCAAGGCAACTGCGTCACGTGTAGATCTCACAGTCTTCTTAGTGGCACTTTATTTGACCCAACTGTAATGTAGATCGACTGTCAGAAGCAGCGCAGGATTTTCACCCGGGTGAAAATCCTGCACGTGGAAGTGTTCCTCTTTGTGATTGGTTCGGAAGGGAGGAAGAAGCCCTGTGATTGGCCAATATTTAAATGTCTAAACTTACAAAAATATGACACGCGTTTTAAAGGGCACCAAAGTTATGAAACCACTCGATAGAAACACAAAATTTTAATTAAATATCACCCAGTAAGTAACGCTGTTGTGATATTATGTTTAATTCTTGCCATTAAAATACATGGAAAGCATTAAAATAGTAACAATTTTCCATGATTCCAGCAGATGTCGCCATGTCATCATAATTTACTTGGTCAAGTAAAGTTGAACTAACACTTATTACATAATTAGATAAATACTTTATTCTTTTTTGTCAAAAACTGGAAGTAGAATTTTTGCATTAGTTGTATATTTTACAAGTAGTTCTTGTTATTAATTCATTATTATACTTTTACCCATGCTTCATTTTTCCAGCTGCAGGGCAATGGCAGAGCTGTATAAACACACCTCTAATGTGTTTATATGGCATTTGGTCAATCTTTTAAATCTTATAAAATACAAAGTTCCCCACAATTTGAATTTTGGATGATGCTATATATAATTTTAACACATTCTCTATTGAAATGACTCTTCCAGACTTGTATTTGCCCTGATATTTGTAAATTAGTTTGATGACTTGATGTAACTCTAAAACAGCTGATACTTCGATTAAAAAAATATTTCTATAATACAGAAAGAAAGACAATATAGTTTAACACACTGACACATATCTGGTAGGAGACATTAAATGCTCTTGTAGCTTTTTCAGGATCAATATGATCATGTTTGTCATAGAATGATCGTTGATCTCCACGTTCTGTCAACCCTCCATCAGTTCAGTCCTCTTGATTAGGAACAAAATACACAGTTTCATGAGCAAAATTCTTGAGAAAAGGAACCTCTGCTGAGCAGACTCTCCAGCAGGGTGTTGACATTTGTGGTTTTGCCAGACAGTTATCAACATATCAGACCATTACAGTGACGTTAAGGTTGAAAAGATAATAAACCAGATGCGTGGCAAACCAAAAACCCCTTAATTTCAGTTTGCTGCTGTGCTATCATATGGCAAAATGCCAGGAAAGCAGCATTATTTGATATCCTAAAAAGATATCATAAGGAAGATGTAAAGTGTTGCTCCTCCGAGAGATCCTGCAGATTGGAATAGAGACAGAAGTAATTTCTCATCTCCAGCACGGCCTATTCTCCTCTGCAAAAACCACTCTGCCTGTATTGAGCACAGCCACTGCATCTGCCTTTTCATTTTCTTTTTGAACATCTTTTGAGGCACCCACGGTCATCCCTTGTGTTTCCACTGACAGCATGTGGGAGACTTTCCAGCAGCTTGAATAGGAGGCCTTGGCGAGGAGGCAAGAGGGTTTCTGACAGAGCAGCAGCCTCCTCCGACTCCAACTTCACACTGTCACTGCATGTTCATTACCCGTACAAAAAATAGATCTTACCGGGGGTGAAACAGGTAAAGATGATCACTTTAAAACTTTATTACTTGACAAGCAAATTTTGGCCAGGGAAAACTGTAGATCAGATCAGATTTAACCAGTTTTAGAGATTTGCTTCAAATTCAACCTTCAAATTTCCTCTAAAAACTTTAACTAATGTACAGAAATGATTTAGCACCATAATGTCTTTATCTGGGCTGATGCAGGGATGAGACAACCCAAGTAAGAGAAGAAGTGGAACAACTTTTATGTGTTTTGATGTTAAGAAAAAGAAAACTCTGCTCTTACTTTGCAGGGTATTCTTAAGAAGGATTAAACTTTAACAGTGGCAAATTAGCAAACCCTTTTCCTAAGTCATTTTTTCATTTCATGGTGACTTTAAGGTCAAGCGAAGGATTACTCAGTTGTCGTTTATGTTCAGCATTCTCCGTATGTCTGCTGATGAAAACCATCTTTTGAATAAAACATCAAACACATGATGGTTAAACTATAAATTAGATTTCTGTGGAGCTGAAAGGAGCGGATTTGTCTCCCAAACAGAAACAAATATAGCGTTTGTTATTAAAACAGTCTTGCAGCACTCAGGCTGTTGGTGTGACGATGCCAGAGGTGTTCCCTCCCGGTAATTTGTTGGATTTTATAAACGTCTGGGCTGTCCAGGGTTCATCCAGGCCCGAGTGATCCATCAGTGTCAAAAACCCCTCATCTCTCCCCCTCCTTTTGTCTTTTACCACTTTGTCGTCCGGTTTGCTGAGAGTCCATCTCTCTTCCCTCAGCAGCGACTTTCTACACGTTTCTTAATGATGTGGATTTTAAAGGCTGGGATTCAGTTAAATGATTTGAAACGCTGAGGGAGAATTGGCAGGTGTCAGGGCCTCACCTCACACCTTTTGATGTTTCCTCCTGCTGATGTCTAGCCAGGATGAACAAAAGTCAAACTCTGTGTTTAGACTTGCTTTATTAGAAAGGAGTAAAACATATCTAATTATTACCAATAATGTTCAGCCTTACAAACCTCTTTTCTTGGTCCTTTGAAGGAATTTTACATCAACATGTCAGTTTATCCCCAGACCTTTTCATTAGTGTTCGTTTTAGGTAGATTGTCCGCCCTGCTTCCACGCTCCCATCCAATCACTCTCCTTCACACCTCTGGGGCCAATTAGGGCGCTGGAGCTGAAAAGAAATGAAACGTGGTGGCAAAACAGCATTTACTTCAAAACCTCGCACTTAATTCGAAGACCTCGCTCAGATCTGAAGTTGAATTAGCGGGGTTGTATTCCCTTTGATCTCACAGACTTCTGCATTTGCAACCATTTTGAGAGGAGACTCGTGAGGAACGGTTGGTGCTAATGGTGAGAGATGCATGGAGTAGACAAACAAATACACAATTGTCTGTATTGTGCACAAAGTGTAACACAAAAGCATATTCTGATTGACTTGGATGTGGTTGCATTCCTCAACATAAATGTATTATAATCTGATTTTATTAATCGGGTTTTGAGTTATCCGTTAGTTTAACCGTGAGAGAATGTACTCAGTATGTAGTATTACTGACTCGTTATGACTTGATTTACAACAATTAAAAGTGATTATTTACATTTAAATCTGCTCAAAATGAAAGATATGATCGTTTAAAGTAAATAACATAAAAAAGTTTTTGATCGATTATTGTCCTATCTTTTTTGGTGGCTATTTGAATGACCTCAGTTTGGTGAAACACAGATATTACTTTTAAGGGCTAGTTCAGTTAGGTCTAGACCCAAAGTGTTTCAGCTGTTTTAATACAGCTAAGAGATAAACGTCTGAACACTTAATTTGACACAGTCTCAGATACAATATAGTTAGATTGATCTTTTACAGTGTTTAACAGCAACAATATAGTAGTAATAATAATAATAATAATAATAATAATAATAATAATAATAATAATAATAATAATAATAATAATAATAATAATAATAAACACATGTTCAGTGACAATCAATCTAAATTAGTTTATCGTGTAATTCCATAAAAATTTAACAAAAAAATACCGTAAATCCTCTAATATTAGCCTGTAATCAATTAACGGTTGGGCATCATATTTTTGCCGGTGTCGGAGTCGGCGGAGGTGAATAATGGCCGTCTTTTTATTGTGGCCGGGTGGAATTTGGTAACAAGCAAGTACGGGGGGCGGTTGTGTCATCCGTCTCACTTTTGATTTGCCAGTGATAGACCGCGAGGGTAACTTTAACCGTGGAGGCGAAATTTTGATATCAAGTTCAAAGAGAACGTGCTGATTATGCTGCAGAACACTCTGGGGAGCAGTAGGGGTTGTATGAACTAGTCACTAGTCGACTTCACTGCTCTATAGTGACTTTTTATGCCTGTCATCGACTAGTCGCTGTCACATGATAATGACCGGCAAGATGCAGTCCACGGAAAAGACAGCAGCCTGCTGTCAGCAGGTGACAAGCTCCTGTGCGTCGGGAGGCGACGCGCTGTGCCAGAGCGTCGGTACCGACACCCGCCGTAAAACGGACATTTAACCAAATTGTGACCTTTGCCCTCTTGCAATTTAACATTCCCCTCACCCCCATCCTAATCTTAACCAGCTTGCGCATGCAAAGCTCTGATTGTTGACGCGCTTCAGACATCTGCGTCCTGAGCACGGCCACAGTAACAGTATCAAATCAGGTGTCGCCACCTCAAAAACTAATTTAACACGCGATTGTTCATGTCGGCTCATTTCCTTTTATGTTTTCTGTCTTTTATTTGTGCCTGATGCTTTTCGCTGCTGCGGATCGGGGCGCATCACCTTGTCCTCCGGTGACGCACCTCACCGGTGCAGCCGGCGAGCACTCCACTGTTTTTGCGGTCGGTAGATCTTTTAGAACTGCAGTTCAAAGGTAACTCATAAGGTGAATATATATGAACCCAGGTAGCAGTTTCTCTTTAAGATTGAGAGGAGATGCAGGAAGATAATAAACAGATACAGGACAGAAAAATAGTCAAATAAAACAAGTTAGTTTTTGTACCTGCTGGTTGCAACAAACAGACACCATTGAAGGTAATCAGAAGTGAGGAACAGAAAATGAAATAATTATTTTAATGTTTAGAGCAGCAGGAACTCTGAGAGGCTGCAGGCGCATCAGTGAGTTTGCAGCCGCTGCACAGGGGGAGGGGGGAGAGGGC
The DNA here is from genome assembly GCF_043380555.1 of Nothobranchius furzeri. Lineage (NCBI taxonomy): Eukaryota > Metazoa > Chordata > Actinopteri > Cyprinodontiformes > Nothobranchiidae > Nothobranchius > Nothobranchius furzeri. Next base: position 37,532,909 of record NC_091751.1, read on the forward strand.
TGAAGCAGAAACTACTGTTGTTAAAAGAAATGTGTTTAACTTTGAAAATGTGGGCTCAATTTTAATTGTCAAAAACTCCAGCGAACCAGTAGTTCATTTTGCTCAAATAGAAATTGAGGCCTGCCTCTAATGCTGGCCCTCCTTCCAATAAAGGCCTGGAGCTTGATGAGCTTGAGTAAAATACAGGCCCCTCTATTAGAGGATTTACGGTAAAATAAATAAATAAATATAAGGGGCCGTCACCACAAGTAGATCCTCCACCAGGCGGCAGCAGACATGTGTACAGGGCCGGACTATCATTGCAGGGGCCCCTGGCACACTGTGCGTAGCCCCCCCCCCCCCCCCCCCCCCAGTCTCCTGTTTCCCTCCTCGTCTTGTCTCCCGTTTCCTCCCTCCTCTTGTTTGAAGAGGAAAACACACACACACACACACACACACACACGCACACACACACACACACACACACACACACACACACACACACACACACACACACACACACACACACACACACACACACACACACCAATTAAAATAATGCTGAAAGTGTGGACTAGAAGACAGGTGAGGTTTATGTATTTAAATGATGATCAGGCTGCTGTAAAATGTAATCTCCATCCACCTCCAGACAGAATTATCCTCTATTCTTTCTCTATTTCCTCTGCTCTTGTCTGGGCTGATGTAGCTGATGGTGCGGTACCCTTATGAACAGTGAGAGGTACATATAAGAAGTGCAGGTAGAGTTAGAAAAATCTGCAGGGCCACTAACACATTAGGGAAGATGGACTGTATTTTTAGCCCAAAAACGATCATGGTTCTATTTATATTACATTATTCATGTGGACTCTCCAGGGATTATTTAGCGCTGAGAGGTGCAGAGCCCTGATCGTTGATGCGCTCCAGACAGATGCATCCTGAGCATGGCCACAGTAACAGTATCAAAGTGTCGCCACCTCAAAAACAAATTTAACATGCGATCGTTTATGTCGGCTCATATCCTTTTATGTTTTCTGTCTTTTATTTGTGCCTGATGTGTTTTGCTGCTGCGGAGTGGAGCGCACAACCTGGTTCGTCCTCCAGTGACTTCACCTCACCAGTGCGTCCGGCGCGCGGTGCACACTCCTCTAGATTTGCGGTCGGTAGATCTTTTAGAACTGCAGTTCAAAGGTAACTCATAAGGTGAACATATATGAACCCAGGTAGCAGTTTTTCTTTAGGATTGAGAGGAGATGCAGGAAGATAATAAACAGGCAGGACAGAAAAATAGTCAAATAAAAACAAGTTAGTTTTTGTACCTGGTGGTTGCAACAAACAGACACCAGTGAAGGTAATCAGAAGTGAGGAACAGAAAATGAAATAATTATTTTAATGTTTAGAGCAGCAGGAACACTGAGAGGCTGCAGGCGCATCAAGTTTGCGGCCACTGCACAGGGGGAGGGGGGAGACAGCTGAAGCAGGCAGTAAAGATGCAAAAACTACTGTTGTTAAAAGAAATGTGTGTTAACTTAGAAAAGGTGGGAGCAGTTTTAATTACTTGTCAACATTTTTCTCCAACATTAGGACTGCTGCACAAAAAAACAAGAAAAAAAGACTGCTGCTTGCGTGGGCCCCCTTGTGGCTGTGGGCCCCTGGGCCTGTGCCCAGTTTGCCTATATTATAATTCGGCCTTGCACGTGTAGGGCTGGATCTGGCAGTTTTCTGGTAAAGGTACTAGACCTGATGCTCTATCTGGATGCTTTAGGGACAGAAGTGGTTAGATGGAGAGTTTGTGATGATTTAAAAAGTTAAAGAAGATCATTTGGATTTCTTCTATGAAGGGACAGACTGTGTTGTCTGTTAACCCTTTAACTGGCAGGTTTGAGGACACTTAGACCCTGTCGCATATTAAAACAAGCGTTAAATGTAATTTAAAAAACTACAAAAACTGAGTTGTGTCAACGGCACTGTAACGTCACGAATGGCCTGATTTTAAGACTATTATCATTTTTAATTTTAACGTTATTATTTTTATATTATTATTACTTTACTACCACAAATGAATAAAAAGTGCAAAATATTAATACTTTTTCATTGTCTCTCTTTTTAGTGTGAAAGTAAACAAGTAAACATTATGTAACGATTAAATTTACATATTATTTAATGAACCATAAAATGTGAGATTCCATAGGAAATATGAAATCAATCTTATGGACCTTTGGTTAATTTAAACCAGAAGATTGGAACTTTTGATTGCAGGGATTATGTAACCAATCCGTATTAACTCAGAGACAAAAGAAAGAGAGTCAAGTTTTAAAAGTTTAAAGATTTATTACTAAACAAATTAAACAAGACTAACTTTAACACTAGGTGTATGGTGTAACTAAGGTGAAGTAAGACTGAGGATGGTGTATGTGTGAAATATGTTCAGAACCAGCAAATCCGGAGAAACAATTAGTTCTGATGGGAGTAAAGATGATGTTTCGCTCTAAGCTTTGGTTTGGAGATTTATAACACATTGAGACGCCATTCTGTCGATCTACGTACCCGCGGCAGAAGTCCCCGTTAGATCAGGAATGTCGAGGTCCAGCTTGACCTCCTCTGGAACCGAAGCCGGTAGAAAGGCAGTGGTTGCCGATCAAACCAGTCTTGAGACACTCCCAGGTCACGACAGTTTATTGGCATCTAGTGAGACCCTAGAAGGGGTCGTGATGGTTCATCTTTTATTCTGAAAGGAACCGTTGCCAGGTGGAACATGCAACAGATTTAATCCAGCTTGTCGTTAGGTCCTTTCGGCTGAAGAGGAAAGTTTACTGATTGGCCACTCCGATAGCTTCTCTAGAACGCTTTGAACTCAAGTTAAGATGACGTGGGCATAGTTTTATAATTTGGATGTTTTGATTTACGGTCGAATAAAAAAAGGACAACAGGAGTGGATTTACCAAGCACCAACAAAACCACGCCTCACGTCAGATCTAGAAGGTTCTGATTGGATCAGAAAAAGGAAATGTGTCATGTGACTTTAAGCATTACATGGATGAGAATGTCTAGTGTCTAGTTTACAGTCATATTACTTATTAAAAATAGAGAAAGAGTTCTTTGATTTATTCTTATTTAAAGGGAAAGAGTTCTGTCTTCTTTCTTGTACTGTTCAGAGAAGCAACAGTTTAGATAAGAGCAAAGCATGAGTGGCCTTGGCCCATGTGGAATAGGCCTGTGTCAGTAACTTATGGTTTTGCTTGGGCAGAGCAAATAGAGCAGGGCCTTTTAGGTCAGAAATTGACAATTCATCACACTACAATTATATTAATTTTTAAAAATCAATCAATCAAACTTATTCAATTTTGACGTTTAAAAGCCCCAGTCTTTGTTTTATAATGCTAATTAGAATCGTTTCAGTTTTGGTGTTTAGATGTGTGGGATGCACAGTGGTGCAGTGGTTAGTGCTGTTGTCTTGCAGTAAGGAGGTTCTGGGCTCACAACCTGGCCTGGGTTCTCTCTGCAAGGAGTTTGCATGTTCTCCCTGTGCATGCGTGGGTTCTCTCCGGCTTCCTCCCACAGTCCAAGAACATGACTGTCAGGTTGATTGGTCAGTCTAAACTATCCTTAGGTGTGAGTGTGTGTGTGCATGGTTGTTTGTCCTGTGTGTCTCTGTGTTGTCCTGCGATAGACTGGCTCTCCGTCCAGGGTGTACCCCGCCTATTTGCCCAAAAGCTGCTGGAGACTGGCCCCAGCCCACCGTGACCCTGCGTGGATAAGTGGGTTTAGAAAATAGATGGATGGATGTTTAGATGTGTAAACTCAACCACACACATTTATCAGACACACAGCAAAAACGTCACAGCGAGAGAAAGAAACTGATCAGCCAACCAGAGTAAAAGAACCTTTAGGTGATTTTTTGATTTTAACTGTAAAAAAATGAGGAGTGAAAACATCTCATCGTACTGTCATAGCAGGAATCAATTACAACCAAACGCTGCAAAGCTGGAAACAAAAGCGCCCCTCTTCACTCCTCAGGCGCTGCAGGAAAGTTTCAGAGTCGAGAATGTGCTTAATGATTGTCGGCGTGCCTTGAAAACAAGTCAGGCACAGGTTCATGATGCTGCTGTTGAGGATGTTGAAATGTCTCACAGGTGAGAATGTGATGAGTCAAAAAGCCTGTAAAAACTTTCTGCAGCAGCATAAAGGGAGCAGCAGATCTGAGTTTAAATCTGAGTTCAGATCTGGGATTAGAATCCTTGAATTACGAGGACGGTGGAGCCGAGGTTGGTGTAAAGGTCAAAGATAGTCCCATCAACCGCTGATGAAATTTGAAAATGTTCTGTTTTTGTGACAAACTAAATCCGTCTTTTCGCGTGAACATGGGAGCGCGTATCAGCCGGTTTAATCAGAACCGTTCTGACACTAATCCTAACGGACTGGGCAGACAGACTCTCACCTTCGCTCCTTTGAGGCAGATGGCTCCCCCGACACAGCCTGAAGCTTCTGCTGATTTCATTTGGACTGTGGCAAGAAAAACCTTAAAAAGCAGAACATCAAACCCAAACACAGCACAGCCACCTGAGCACAGGCACGCCACACGGAAAGGGAAATCAATAACACGTGGCGCCACTGGGTTCAGAGCGTTTCTGGCTGTGAATTCTCTTGTTCAGCTCTTGAGGGTTTCTTATTGAGCTGTTTGCTGCCTGCTAAAAGCTCCATGGTGGGTTTGTGCGCTGCCACTGAGCTGCTTCTGAACGGGGATTGATTTTAAATCTAGACAGAAAATGTACAGAATAACAGAAAGACTCTTATTATTAGTGAACGGCCTAAAAAACAGCTCATTTAAAACTTGTTAGAAGTTACCCTGCAAACAGTCAACGTCTCATGGATGTTCAGATCATGTCTATATTGAGTCTGTCGGTCCAGACGACCTCTGGAAGACGTCCAAACTAGGTCTCTGCACAGACTTCAAAATCCAGAGGTTAAAGTCAACAATTACAAAACAGATTAGACATACATTTTTGTTTATGCACAAAAGTCTGAAACATCAGAATACATCTGATGCAATAATAATCTGCTTGTTGTTGAAGAGCTGACTAAAGTCAGAGAAAAGCTGAAACATCATGATCATTTGAGGAATCCATGTGTTATTTCTCATTCAATCTGAGGACAGAGAAAAGTCACACATCTGTATTCGGTACTTCAATCTGACTTGCTTCGTTTTTCTAAGAATTTGTCTGAATTTTGACTTAATTCTAATTCGGTTTGACTTTATTTGTTTTCAAAAGGGTTCAGATGAAAGCAGCTGGACTTCTTTGGTTACTTGAGGATGTTTCGCTTCTCAATCGAGCAGCTTTGTCAATTCTGACTGGAAATGTCTTCAAGAAACCAAAGAAGTCCAGTTGCCTTCATTTGAAGCCTTTTGGATGACCATAACCTGGACGACTGAGAACCTTCACCAGCATACTTTATGGGTTTGTTTCAGGAGCAACAGGTAACCTGATGCCACACAGCTAAAGCAAAAGAACGGTTTCATTTCAGAATACATAAAAAAAGATATTTGTTTTAGTGACAAAATAAGAAGCTCAAATGCCTTTGACATAACATTTTTTTCTTACCAGAAAGCACAAATATTTGCTAAATCGTATGGATCTAATGTGCTTTCACGTTGAATATTTAACATTAGCAACAAGATCCATAAACAACACTCATAGGTTTAAATCTATGATTGGTTTTTAAGAAGACACTTATAAGTAATGGAACATTACCTTGATTCATTGGGTGCCATTAACACATTAATATAGGAATATGTGAAACTGTCACTATTTATATTTTTTAGGAATTCAGCTTTATTTTTGTTCAGTTTTGCACAAAACAGTTTCTCATAGGGTAGATATTTTACTGCAAGACTAACCCGCTGTCTGTTCTACACAGAGGATGCAAAAGGAAGCACCGGCACGGCTGGAAAGGCTGCATATATTTGTTGGAAAATACATGTTAGAAAGGGAAAATCTGGAGTCTGTCAGCACCTTCTTAGGAATTCTGCTTCAAACAGCAGCAAACTAAAGTGAAATTAAATAGATTTTATGATTTTTCAACTGAACCAAGCATGCAAACATCTTTACATCCATGATTTTATGAATTTCAGGTCTGAGGCGCTGCAAAAGCCTGCATTCTGCCCTGTGGGCTCAGTATGTGGGAGTTTTCCTGTCTGAGGAGCCTTCCCAGCAGCCTTGGTGATGACCTCTGGAGAAGATGGATAATAACTTCACTGCAATGGATGTTCAAAGTTAGTTTGCCCTCCACCCACCCGCAGCTATATCTCCAATTTCTGCATTCACTTTCAAGCTTACCTCCTGCACACTCACAAAGAGTCTATCACTTAATCTCAGTGTGAGTGCATCCAGTGCATCGGTCTCCATATCTGTGTGTATGATTCATTCTACACCTTTGCAGGAGTGTGCACTTTTTTCCTCTCTGCATTCTGCTGTAATGAAAAATAAGGTTCCTATGCACCTTGCAGCTGGCAGCGTCCCTGCACCCAAAGGCACAGAGTAAAAGCAAACGATACTTTAGGAGCAGAGCCCAATTATTAAACCCATACCTCAGAAAATAAAGCTCTCGTTTGGCTGAATGGAGTTCTAATACAAGAAACACTCACCTTTAATCCCCTGACACCAAATTGAACAACCCAACCAATTTTAAATCTGCAATATTGCAAAACTTCCATTTTCTATTTTTACATTCATAAAATGTGCAGATATGTAAACATTCTGTAAAGCAAGATCACTTAAAAACGATTAATTTCCCTAATATTTGTTGGTCAAAAACACCTTTGGTATGATACTCAACAAGTAATAACTGTTAAAAATCTTTTATTTTATTTTTATTTTGATGCTGCTTTGAACAGATGTCACATATTGACTTAGAAATGAAAAGAAAAACCTTTAAATGAATATTAATTTACCTGTTTACAGTTAGTTTTTAGTTCTACTGATACGTCTTTGCACATTTCTGCTGCAGATTCAGATAAGCCAAACTATTTTGTGATTTAGGACAAATTACAACAAACATAACATGATTATAACTAAACAATATTAATGCTTATGCATGCTAACTAGCATGTGGCGCAAATGTTTGCAGTTCACAAATTTTGATCAAATATACTTTTCTCTCTGAACTTTGCAGTAAAGACCAGGGGCGGATTAAGGACTGAAGAACATCCGGGGCTTAACACGCACACACACACACACACACACACACACACACACACACACACACACACACACACACACACACACACACACACACACACACACACACACACACACACACATACACACACACACGCGCACGCACACCTGACACGCACTAGTCAACATATATATTTGTCTTGTACCACATAATTTTTAATCTGAAGCTACATATTAAGCATTTTCAGGGCAGAGTATTGTTCCTGTTAGTGTTTAGTGTGAGATGATAGTAAATATTCCCTTTCTTTCTCCATCAACTTTACCTGATAAGCTAACTTTAGGCAAACCAGCAGCACAACAAATATTTTCAAATAAGACTCACAAACTTGAGTCAACACCAGTCTCATCAAAGCTGGGGTTCTGTCGTTGTACTTTTGGTCTAAAAAACGTCCTTATGTCCATCTTCACTCATGCGTTTCAGGCAGAGAGTGTAGAAGAAGCCGGCTGCTGAAGGGCTTCTTCTTCAGTGGTGGAGGCTCAGGCAGGCTGTATACAAACTACTGCCAGCTGCTCCCTCTCTGTTGGACTTTGGTACTGCATGTTACTTCCGCGATTTAGATCAGGGGCTTTCTATGAAACATCCGGGGCTTCAGCCCAAGTAGCCGGGCCTAACGCCGCCCCTGGTAAAGACCATATAAAGAGATCCTTTTTAAACCTCTGCTTAAAATCCATCAAATTAGTTCCAGTTGAAGAAATCAGGCTTAGAGGAAACTTGAATTAGCCAAAAGAACCTCACAACTTGAATCCCTAAACGTTGCTTCCAAGAAGCCATGTTGCCTTGGAAATGTTTGAAGGTGGTCCTGATCAACAATTTCCAGGTTTTCTCACCAATTTTTCAGATTTTGTAGTTTTGACTTTTGCTGCTGCAAAATATTTTGGCTGAGCGGTACATGATGATGTCATCGGAAGGCGCAGGACAGGACCCCGAGCAGCATCAGAAAACTACAGTCAACATGGCATTCACTTAATGGAACTTACTGAAGGATGTCTGAGGAGTGCCGCTAAGGTTGCATTGTTTTTGCTCCACAGGTAACAACATTTACAGTAATGTTCTTTAAACTAGGACCATATGGTGTACAAGTACCCTGAATATATGCATATACAGCCCGCATCTCCTCCAGCGTCACTGGCTGCCAGTCAACTTCAGGGTTCATTTCAAGATTCTGGTTCTGGTCTATAGGGCCTTATATGGACAAGCACCATCTTACATTGGTGATCTTCTCAGTCCCTACATCCCCAGCAGGTCCTTGTGGTCCAGTGACCAAAGCCTGCTGGTTGTGCAGCACCAGGCTAAAGACCAAAGGTGACAGATCATTTGCTGCTGTGGCCCCCAGACTCTGGAACTCTCTCCCCCTGAGCCTGAGATCAGTGGACTCAGTGGTCTCCTTTAAACTCACCTGTTCAGGCTTTGGTGTGACCGTCACCTTCTCCTTATTCTGCTCTTTCTACTTCCACCTTTCCCGGGATCAACTGATTCCCCTCTTTCTCATTCGTTTTCCCTCTCTTTTTCTTTACATTTTTAATCACAATTTCTTTTATTTGAAACATATTTTTCAAAATCTTTTTTATTTTTCAATTTCTTTATTTTTGGGAAGCGTTTGATTTTTTATCTTGAGAGGCGCTATATAAAAGATGGTTTTCTTTCTTTCTGGTGGCGGGAAACATCACACTGCCTCTTTAAAGGGACTTGACGGAGTTTTGAATTTTTATGCTTGCGATTGCTCCCTCAGGCCAAAAGCGTAACAGCAGCTTCAATAGGAGGCTCGTGCACGAGGCGCGCATGCTGTACGTGCACACTCCTTAACGAAAATAACAGCTGAGACAGTCCCTTGTGTGTGTGTGTGTGTGTGTGTGTGTCTGTGGCCCGGAGGACAGAGGACAGGAGAACACGCAGCTAATTAATTAAATAATTTGGTTCTGTACCTTTCTCTTCAGCACAGCCGACAAAGGTTTATGATGGGTCAGTCCTCTTGCATGCTCAGATCATTCCCTTCCCTTGCTTGAAAAATTGTTCCGAAATGAAAGTTGAACCCACATCTTTTTTACCTGTGAATTCAATGCCGTTCAGCGAGTCTCAAATAAAAATGTGGGCATCTTACTGTAAAAAAATATACCATTAATGTAAAAAAAGAAACTCTAAAACAACTATGTTTACATCCAGAATTGAAACGGGGTCGTTCGCATGAAAGCCCGAAGTCTTACTAGGCGAGCTAAACCTCCAGTGACATTGTATGTGTCTGTAACATTTATATTCTTGATGACAGCTGAAACAACGTTCAAAGAACGTGAACGCGCATGAAGCAGCCTGCTCGACCCGCGCAACTTTCTTTTTCTGTGATTTTACAGAAAAACAGGCAAATCCCTATTTTTTAGAAATGGATGTAATTAATTGGTCATTCAATGCGATTGATAAGATTTTTTCAACGATGAGAACGGAGCAGGGGGCTCACACTTGCCTGCAAGGGACACACCCGGTGGGGTATACGCTCGATTCTTGGAAAGAATGGAGGATCGTATGCCTCTCCCAGTTGTCCATTGAGGACGTCGAAGATGTGTGGATGTTTGGCCTGATGATCACTGGATTTCTTCTGATTGGAGTGGGAGGATATTTGGTTTTCTGGAAATTTGGGAAGACGGGAGCGATTGGAGGGCGACCCGCACCCACGGAAAGCACCGTTCGTGTGGAGACCTCACAGACTGGGACGTTACTCGAGGTGAATCGTAAGCTGGACAGTGTTCTAGCTGCGTTACCGGTATTGGTGTGTAAAATGGATGTCATCTTGGAGAGGGTCACCGGACGGTGTGGAGATGTTTAAAACCTGAATTGGCTTCTTTGGAGGACTTGAAGGATCAGTTACAGACTTGAAGGCAGAGAGGAAAATTATCACTGCCTGACCCAAACAAAGTCTTGTTATCCGAATCTGACGCCATGGCAGCCTTGTGAATGCCAACAACAATACCCCCATGAAGGAGTGCAGGCAGATGCTGTGAAAAACCGCCCCCCCCCCGCCCCCCGCCCCCCGCCTTCGGATTGGTGGACTTCAGCCTGGCGAGGTCATCATACTGCAGGTGTCAATGTGCTCTGCGCTCCTCCCACGATCTCCCTCCCACCTGTGGCTACAGTGGATGAGCGCCAAACAGGGCTGCTATCGCTGGGGAAACAGGATCCTAGCCCCCCCACCCCCCCCCCACCCCCACCCCCACCCCACCCCCCGCCGCCTTCCTCTCAGTGCCTCATGTTGTGAACTGTTGATGTTCGTGCTCAGTGGCCCAGTGGTAGTGTCCACCCTGAGACTGGGAGATCAGGGTTCGATTCTTGGTCGGGTCATACCAAAGACTTAGAAAAAATGGGACCCAATGCCTCCCTGCTTGACACTCAGCATTAAGGGTTGGATTGGGGGGTTAAACCACCAAATGGTTCCCGAGCGCGGCTGTGTCTGCAGCTCACCGCTCCCCCAGGGGATGGGTCAAATGCGGAGAACAAATTTCGCAAACACATCAGTGTGTGTGACAACTAATGGGACTTTAACTTTAACTTTAACTTTATATGTTTGAGGCGTTTTTTTTTTTTTTTTTGCATAGTAAAGCTACGCCCTGCCGGGAGTAACTCTGGTATGCCTTTTTTTCTCTCCCCCAATTTATCCTCATGTAATCCCCTTTTCATCTAATTGAAATGAGCGCCGTTATGGCTGCTCTCGTGGTCTGCCTGTATCTGTTCTGTCTACATGTGTGTGTGTAACCTTGGTCAGGCTGTGCTGCGGAGTCAAGTTCCTATGCTCTTGTTTGCTGGAGCACTGGCAATAAAGCTTTCTGATTCTGATTCTGATTCTGAATCACAGTAAAAATGCCAGGGCTCATTCTACAGGACCAGGGCATTGCAGGAGAATGTATGAAGAAGACATTTATTATTTCTTTACATGTTTTGGCTGTCAAACTTCCATACTGCCCCTTTAATTGACTAACTTTGACTTTCTGTACTAATCTGAGGTTTGACTGGTCCAACACGCGCTCAGACTAGAACCTGGAGACAGTCTCTCTGACTTTTGTGTAACCCATATTGTCCTCTTGGCTGAACTAGCTGTGAGCAGCTGTCATGCAGATCAAGCCTCTGAGCCAGAATTAAGGCGTTTAGAACAAGACTCTCAGACTGACAAGTGTTTGTCTGAACAGCAGCGCACCTCCACCTGCTGAAGCCTCGCTCCAACCTTGCTGAATATTTTATATCTGCCAATAAGTTCCCACGTCACACTCTTTGAAGTGGTGCCGTCGAGTTTCACCAGCATGACATTTTCATTTTTTTCTCTTTAATGTTTTGTTTCACTTCTATTCTTCCACAACAACGACGTCAATTTAGCACACAACACTCATCAGAAGCAACCTTGCACACAAAACTTCTTTCTCAGGCTGTTGTTGTCATGTTTAAATTATGCATTTGAATTTTAATAGACAGGAATATGATTATATCGTCTGACAATGGAAGAGGGGAAAGAGAAGAGGGTGAAAATCTTCCAAAATTCATTTCAAACACTCATGCATATTTAATGGGCTGGGTGCAAAGACTTCACACAGCAGTATAATCCCAATATGTGCCGAGTCGTTATCATCGTCATAGGCAATATGCAGTAATTCTGCCACAGAGCAGCTCTTTGGAAGAGGGTCTGGTTTTCCACCACCAAATGGTTTCTAAAGCCACAGGATCTCTCAGCCACGTACCCTCACTTCCTCTCTTTTATTTCTCACCTAACTTTAAAGCCATGTGATGCTATTTCTGTTTTAGTGGCAGGTGCCCATCGCGTCTCTGAATGCACCGCCGTTTGTTTTACGCCTCCGATTAAAAACACCTCACAACCGCCTCTGGAGGCGATAAAGAAGAAACGAGGTTTGGATTTCTACTTTTTAAAACTCTTGAGACGTTTAAATGCTCTGCTCTGTTTGTGTTGATCACAGGAACACATTTTCTTTTGGTTTTAACATCTAAAACTTAAAAGCTGAGTTGTCTTCATGAATTAAAAGTTTCGGGTTAATCAACCAAAACATTTTCAGTCGCTGGTGCATCTAAAACTGGAAGAGATGAGCACAGCTCAAGACACAATCCTCTGGAACTGGGACTAGAAGATGCACAACACCCCCGTAGGCTGCAGGATGATTCTAACGCTGATTAACCAGCTGACATTTCTGCCATTTTCACTGTAAAGTAGTGAAGATTCTCCAGTTGAAATTACAGGGCAGAAAATGACACTTTTAATACCTGACTGCACAAAGTCACATTGAAATATGAGGAAATTCAGGCCAACCGTTAACCCAGCTGTGCTTTTATTACGAAGGAACCTAAAATATGTCCCCTTTATACACAATTCAAGTGTCTAAAGTTCCCCTCCTGCCTTCTCGAAGATGACATTGAGAAAGTTCTCCTTTGATTTGAGGACTGAACTCTTCACTCCTGAGTTTTAGATGATTGGAGATGCTGCTGAGCTTGAACAAGCCCCCCCACCCCACCCCACCCCCACCCCCCAACCCCCCACCCACCTGCTGCAGAGCCAGGGTCCAGCTGTCACCTGCTTCCCATGAGCCTCTGGTGGACTGTTGACTTCCATTCATAAACACCGGAGAAGTGAAACGTGTCGGCTCTGACCTGGATGGCCACTTAACAGGTGGCATGCATAATTACCCCGCAGAACTGTTGTGGCTTGATGTGGGTACACGAGAGAAAACGCACTGTGTGTGTGTGTGTGTGTGTGTGTGTTATTTACTTTCAAAATAAGAGTTTAATTAGAGAGGATATGTGAAATGTTATTTTTCAGAAAATATATTTTGGATTTTTTTTTCATTTCAGAGGACAAATTAAAGGACTTATTAGGAACATGATTAATTTGTTTTGGGACTAAATTTGAGTTTCACCGGTTCCCAAAGTAGGGTCAGGGCCTTGTGGGCTGCAAAACACCAAAAAATCTCATAAATTTTCATTTCAACAACCTTAGTTCTCTATCCATCATCCATTTACCTCTGCTTATCTGGAGTCGGGTCACAGGGGCAATAGTCTAAGGTGAGAGACCCAGACTTCCCTCTCCCCAGTCACTTGGACCAGGTCTTCCGAGGGAATCCCAAGGTGTTCCTAGACCAAGTGAGAGACATGGTCCCTCCAGTGTGTCCTGGATCTTCCGTTAGGTCTTCTCCTGGTTGGACGTGCTCTGATACATTTTATTTTACTTTTTCTTCCCTCACGTCTGATCTCAGTCACTATTCCGCACCTGTTTTCTGTTTGGATGTTACCCCCACCCAGAATGTTCCTTAGTGGTGTTTCTGCATCGCTGAGCACAAAGTGACTTGCCTTCTGTTGTAGTGGATCACTTGTTTCAGGACTTCATTCAAAATAAAACTTTGATCTGATGCTGGATTTGAATGTTGCAGCTTTAACTTTCTGATTAATCTGTTAATCTGTCAGAATAACTCTCCTTAAACCACGGCTGGCGGAGCATGTTCAGCGTTTGCTTAGCAAGGCTCTGACTCTGAATAGAAATAGCTTCGTTTAGAGAATTTCATCCTTCCCATCTCTGGTGAAACCTCACATGCACTGGCTCTCTTCTCTCAGTTCCATCACTCATCCATTTTCTTCTCTGCTTAGAAAACAAAGTGAATCTTGTTCAGAAGCAAAAACAATTACGCCGGCTCAGTCACAGATACTGGAGCTGAGTGCCTCAGTTCCTGTGAAAGTGAGCCAAGTTTCTGATGTGTTCCTGCCTGTTCCCCCTCCAGCACCACCCCCACACCCCCAGCCGTCTCACAGCGATGCTGGCCAGCTATCGCTGTTGGCCAGTCGTCCTGCTGTTTGAGATGTGCTCCCTGTGCTTCAGTCTCCTGGAAACTGTGACAGGCTTATCTCCCCCGACGCTCACTCACCTGGAGAAAAAGAGAGAAAAGCTTCAGCCTGAAAGGTTCTGCAGCTTCTCTGAGATCCTCTTCAAGAGCTGAAAATCCTCACATGGAGGAAGAAATGTCCATTTTATGAATGTGCTTCATTGAGAACTTAGTTTAGTGTGAGTGTGAGAGGGAAGAGCATCAGAAGGAACATCATTAATCATGCATGTCTGGTTTTAAAAATCAAAACTCAGGAACTCTGGGGAAAACATGAAGTATTAGGAAGATGAAATGCAGAATAGGAGATCATTTGCATCCGTTTCTACTAATATGTGTAATTATACCACCGTCTGCAACCCAGACGTTTCTCTGGGTTTGGTTAATGCAAC